>NC_059269.1:11466128-11488628 GCF_017591435.1 Portunus trituberculatus | reverse complement strand
CGCCACTAAACACCCGACCGTCGCTCCACGCCACATTATCATACAAATGTCCAGAGCGAGCACATCCTCCCGGCCACCTCCCGCCCGGAACCTACCAACCCTTCCCTTTCCAACGACGCGAGGGAAAAAATAAGTTAGAAGAATGAAAGGAGAAAAGAGAAGAGGATAAGGGGAGAGAGAGAGAGAGAGAGAGAGAGAGAGAGAGAGAGAGAGAGAGAGAGAGAGAGAGAGAGAGAGAGAGAGAGAGAGAGAGAGAGAGAGAGAGAGAGAGAGAGAGAGGCGTTAAGTTGTTTCATATAATTTATAGTTGACTAGAGGAGGAGGAGGAGGAGGAGGAGGAGGAGGAGGAGGAGGAGGAGGAGGAGGAGGAGGAGGAGGAGGAGGAGGAGGAGGAGGAGGAGGATATAAACAAGAGCGACACCCAAGAAATAAAAAAATATCGACTTTACAAATCTCCTACTTATTCTTCCGAGAGAGAGAGAGAGAGAGAGAGAGAGAGAGAGAGAGAGAGAGAGAGAGAGAGAGAGAGAGAGAGAGAGAGAGAGAGAGGGCGGGGATGAGGTGAAAAGGGGACAGGGTAATTAATTTTTTCTCAACCTTCCTTCCCCACGACACCACCACCACTACCTTGTTAAATGGAGACTTGGAGGAGGAGGGGAGAGAGAGAGGAGAGAAGAGAAAAGAGGAAGGAAGGAAGGAAGAAAAGAAGGAGGGAAGGAAAGACTCACTCTCACTCTTTCTCTTTCTTTCTTTCTTTCTCTCTCTCTCTCTCTCTCTCTCTCAACATCACAAATAATCGACATTCAGATGCTTTTCTTTCACAATGAACGATTTTTGAGAAGCTGAAATTGAACAGCTGACGAGAGAGAGAGAGAGAGAGAGAGAGAGAGAGAGAGAGAGAGAGAGAGAGAGAGAGAGATACACCATTCCAATCCAGATCAAAACACAACCACTGACAATGACACACACACACACACACACACACACACACACACACACACACACACACACACACACACACACACACACACCTCAAATGGCCATCCAACACCCAGGGTAACAATCACCATAAACACCCCGGTCAAAGACAAAAAGGAGCACTTACAAGACAGTCATCAGGGAGGCAACCTAAATCTTTGCCTACAAGTCAATTACACCTTTGTGGTTAGCCTGCGGGAGGAGGAGGAGGAGGAGGAGGAGGAGGAGGAGGAGGAGGAGGAGGAGGAGGAGGAGGAGGAGGAGGAGGAGGAGGAGGAGGAGGAGAAGAAGAGGAGGAGGAGACATAACAACCCCTACCATTTAAAGGGAAAAAAAAAGAAAAGGACATAAAAAGTTCTTGAGTCATACAGAAAATGCCTCACGATGAAGAATGGAGGGGGAAAAAAGTAAATAATTCCACGAGCATAAAGAAAGAGAAAGGAAAAAAAAGGGAAAAAAAATGATGAGGTTGGTTTTCTGCGAGTCAGCTTAGGAAGGGAGGGAAGTGAGAGGGAGAGGGAGAGAGGGAGGGAAGAATGGGCTGGCGGTCAGAGAGGGAGGGAAGGGAGAGAAGGGAAGGGGAGAAAGAATGAGTGTGGATGACACGCACGCAACGCTACACTAACCTCAGAGAGAGAGAGAGAGAGAGAGAGAGAGAGAGAGAGAGAGAGAGAGAGAGAGAGAGAGAGAGAGAGAGAGAGAGAGAGAGAGAGAGAGAGAGAGAGAGAGAGAGAGAGAGAGAGAGAGAGAGAGAGAGACCTGGCTTTAGCTTTATGGAGGACGGTCTTTTCAGCAGTAGAGAAAGAAACCTATATCTACCCTCCCCTGCCTCTACAACCCTGCCTATATCCCCCTTCCCCTGCCATGCCTCCCTACAACCCAACCCTGCCACAACACACGCCGCCCCTCGCCCCTTCCAGCCTGCCCATCCGCCAAAACACGCGCCATTACAGTTGGACGGTTGGCTTGTCTGCTGGCAGTCCCTCGCTCGGCCGGCCTGACCCAAAATTGAACAAGTTGTCGTGTTTGCTGGAGACGAGAACTGCCCTGTGCCCTGTTCTCTCTCTCTCTCTCTCTCTCTCTCTCTCTCTCTCTCTCTCTCTCTCTCTCTCATTTTTAATTCTTTTTTTCGGGGGGAGCTGTGGTTGTTCTTCTCTTTTTTCCTTATTTTTCTTTTCTTTTCGTGGAGTTGTTTGTTTGCTCTCTCTCTCTCTCTCTCTCTCTCTCTCTCTCTCTCTCTCTCTCTCTCTCTCTCAACCAGTCTGCAAGTCTCAGCACGGGTACCTGTCTAGTCTCAACTTTTACCTGTAATTTCCTATGTGGCTTATCAATTTTTACATTTTCTTTTTCAGTCAGGATAATTTGCGTCTTGCCTCATTATCATCATTTCCTTGTGTCACCGCCTCGTATATACTTTTCTTCCCCCTGAGTTACTTTACGATACTTTATGATACTTTAGGATACTACACGATACTGCTTCTTGCTTACGACTGGGTTACGACTTCGTTAAGACACTTTTTGTATCACGTTTATCCCTGCCACTCAAGTCGTTTCCTCGCGCCAACGCCTCCTCTCGTCAGCCGCGCCCCTCACTCTCCTGTTTTTATGACCCCAGACGGCGCACGTTATTATCGCTGGCGTGTGTCTTAATTAGGGAAATTATGCGTGCGTTTGTCCTCATCAGTGAAGAAGCACAGGCAACCCCGCCAGCCAGTACGTACTCGCCCGTCACCCCGCCCATCGCAAAAATGGTGCTACGGTGATGTTAATGTATTTATTTGGTGTAAAATTTGTGTTGAGTATTGCATTGTGTTGGTGTTGTTGTTCTGATTTTTTTTTCTCATCCGTTTTGTTTCGTGTTGGTGTTACAGGGTTAGCTTGTTTTTGTTGATATTTTTCTTCATTGTAGGACGTGAAAAGTATGAAAAATTGTGAAGCATTGTTTTTCTTTCTCTTTTCTTGTTTTGAGTTGGGTACTGTATTGTGCTGTGTTGTTTTTTTCTTTCTTCTTTTGTTTGGTGTGGGTGTTACAGTGTTAGCTTCTGTTTCTCTTGATTTTTTTGTTCATTTCTTTCATATTCTCAACGAGGTGTGTACTGTGTTGTGTTGTGTTGCTGTTTTTTCTTTTTTTTCTCTTTGTTTTGTTTTGTGAGTGTCTACAGGTTAGTTAGCTTGTTTCTCTTGTTTTTTCTTCATTTTGGGATTTGAAAAATATGAAAAATTGTTAAGTATTGTTTTCGTTTCTTTTCTTCTGTTTTGTTTTATAATATTTTCAACGAAGGGATCATAATATTTTTACCCCTCATACAGTTATATATATTAATTTTCAAGGTAATATTTTGTAATGAAGCTCAGAAATCATACATCTATCCACGACTACCTTGACCACCACCACCACCACCACCGCCACCACGTCCAACTGCCTCAATAAGCAGTAATCGACGTTCACTGGTCGGAATAAAAAAAAAAAAAAAGGGAGGAAAAAATAGAGGGGAAAAACACACCATATTCTTCTCAGCTATGGGGAAAAAAATAAAAGGAAAAGATATTGAACTGAGCAAACTGACGTGTGTGTGTGTGTGTGTGTGTGTGTTCGCGCGTGTGTGAAGAAGAGGAAAAAGATTAAAAAAAGGATGGGGATAAAAAAAAAAAGTTCTTTGCCCGCTAGCGATGAAAAAGAAAAAAAATCGGTAAAAAAATTGAAAAACCAATAAAAATAACAAAAAAACAAGAAAAAGAAAAGTTGAAATGTGAGTCCTGAGAGCAACGAACATATGTGTGTGTGTGTGTGTGTGTGTGTGTGTGTGTGTGTGTGTGTGTGTGTGTGTGTGTGTGTGTGTGTGTGTGTGTGTTGAGACAAATCGATATCCTCCCTCTCATCTTTTTTTTATCCCCATAAAGGATCAGAATAAGGAGAGAAAGGGAAGACAAGAGAAGGGAAGGGAAGACGAGAGAAAGGAAGATAAAGGGAAGGAAAGAGAAGAGAAGAGAAGAGAAAGGGAAGAGAAATGGAGGCAAAAGTGAAAAATAAAAGGGAAGAGGAAAGGAAGGAGAAAGAGAAGAGAAAGAAAAGAAACGGAAGGAAAGAGAAGAGAAAGGAAAAAGGAAAGGAAAATAAGAGAAAGCAGAGAAAATAAAGAAAGAGAAGAGGAAGAGAAAGGAGAAGAGAAAGGGAAGGGAAGGAAAGGGAGGCACAACACACGCCCCTCCATGACCCTCCGCCAACAATAATTTACACGTAGCCGTAAAATCCATCAGGCGAAGCGTAACTGTCGATGGCAGGAGCAGTAAAGCCAGCGGCCGGCCTGCAATTATCACGAAACCTCCATCCTCCTCCTCCTCCTCCTCCTCTCCTCTTCCTCCTCCTGTTGTTCTTCTTCTTCCTCCTACACCTGCTCCTGCTCCTCCTCTTTCTCCTACACCGCCTCCTGTTCTTCTTCTTTTCTTCTTCTTCATCCTCCTTCTCTTCTCTTTTCTTTTTTTCCTCTTCCTTTTCTTCTTCTTCTTCTTCTTCTCCTTCCTCCTCCTCCTCCTCTTGTTGTTGTTCTTCTTCGTCCTCCTCCTCCTCTTTATTCTCTTCCTTTTCTTTCTATTCTTTCCTTCCTCCTTTTTCTTTCTTCCTATGTTGATCCTTCCTCAATCACATAGAGCAGTTTTCTTGTTTTCTCTCTCTCTCTCTCTCTCTCTCTCTCTCTCTCTCTCTCTCTCTCTCTCTCTCTCTCTCTCTCTCTCTCTCTCACGTGTTGCCACCACATTCCCAGCGTCCGTTCGGCATCCAGCTCCTGTCACAAAGCGAACAACATTCATGAGGTTACACAGCGCCACACGGATGTTATTTAGTGACGCAAGTAGGGTTAAGTGGAGGGCGTGACTGCTTGACTGGTGGCTGGCGTGCGTGACATTGTCCTGCTTGAACACGGGGTAAAAATAATGAGAAGGAGAAGGAGAAGGAGAAGGAGAAGAAGAAGAAGAAGAAGAATGTGTGATTAAGCGGTGTCTTCTTTTAAACTTCGGCTCCTCGTCTCAAACATTTCTGTACTTCACTTCCACGATCTCAAAAAGGCATATTTCAAATTTACACGAGATTTTTAAGGTCTTTTTACGATTTTAGAGGCAGAGTGACAAGATATCTACATTATTAACTGGAGAAACACTCTTGAAAACCGCGCTAATCATCTCTGTGGCCTTGGGAAATAGTCGTGGTGAGAGAACAAAGCGTTTCTGAGTACGAACTTTTCTCTCACGGAAGGAAGAGAAGGAAAAGGAGATGAAAGAGGTACAAATAGCAGTATATCCATTGGTCCTTTACTTAAATGACTATCATTTCGTTTATTACATAAGAGGAAAAGGAGATACACTCAAACATCATACTTATTGCCTCTCTTTGTTGTTTATGCTAAAAAAAATAAAATGAGGGAGAGGAGGAGGAGGAGGAGGAGGAGGAGGAAGAAGACAAGGATTAATAGATGCCAGAGCCTCACTACATACTACTACAGGTTCCTCAGATTTAAGAGTAGCAGCATTAGTGTCACTCTAATTTAGTCTCGAGTCATGATCTGCTTAGAGGAAGATGAAGGAATATTAATATGCATGGTGTAAAAGATAGTGACGTGAACCAAAGAGACAGATAAACTTATACACTGCTCTTATTAACCCCCAGCACACTTAAGAGGCTTTGCGTGAGGCTTTGCATGTAAATTTAGTGTTCTTCCTACTTATGCTTGCACGTCTGACCATCTGCCTCATTTTGTGCTTACATATGTATACGTACACGTCTTACTACACGCTCATACATACATACATACACGGATATACATTTACACGTTTTATTTTCACTATTCGTTCACCTAACCTAACTTAACCTAACCCTATTTTATTCTGTTCTTACATTACCCTAACTTAACACTAACCTAACCTAACCTAACCTAAACACCACATCTCTCTCTCTCTGTGTGTGTGTGTGTGTGTGTGTGTGTGTGTGTGTGTGTGTGTGTGTGTGTGTGTGTGTGTGTGTGTGTGTGTGTGTGTGTGTGTGTGTGTGTCTCTCTCTCTCTCTCTCTCTCTCTCTCTCTCAACAGAGTCAAGAGGGTGTCAATATATTTGTGAAGGGAGGATGTGGTCACCGGTGGGTCACTCAGGAGCTCCCCTCCCCTAACCACTCACCCTTCCCCCTTCCTTTCACCACCTCTGTCATCACCACTCACCGCCGCTTCCCACCACCACCACCACCACCACCTCCACTGTCACATCACAATCGTTCATAATAAATTCAGGTACATAACATGGTAGCCTCGAATGCCTGTTGGTTATTTATAGTCCCGTAATGGTGTGGCCTTCTCTCTCTCTCTCTCTCTCTCTCTCTCTCTCTCTCTCTCTCTCTCTCTGCCTATTTTTGGTTCTTAGTTGGGGTGGCAGCTCTCTCGCACGTCAGAGAGAGAGAGAGAGAGAGAGAGAGAGAGAGAGAGAGAGAGAGAGAGAGAGAGAGAGAGAGAGAGAGAGAGAGAGAGAGAGAGAGAGAGAGAGAGAGAGAGAGAGAGAGAGAGAGAGAATGTTGGCAGGTAAGGTATTGTACATTGTTACAACACATTGACCATTTGTCACAGGTAAAAGGAGGAGGAGGAGGAGGAGGAGGAGGAGGAGGAGGAGGAGGAGGAGGAGGAGGAGGAAGAAAATATATGAATGCCATTGAAGAAGAAGAAGAAGAAGAAGAAGAAGAAGAAGAAGAAGAAAAGAAGAAGAACAACAACAACAACAACAACAACAACAATAATAATAAAAAAAGCCCTGCCATCAGAGAGAGAGAGAGAGAGAGAGAGAGAGAGAGAGAGAGAGAGAGAGAGAGAGAGAGACGCAGTGGTAGTGGTGGCCATAGCTGGTGTAGTAATCAGCGGGTGCGTGTCTGTTCCAACAATTACCGCTTAATTGGCCGTTACGCTCCCCTAATCACACGCTTATTAATTACCTCGTTTGTTAGCTCCGATACTCTATATAATTTCAATTATAATTATTATCCAAGCTGATTACCAGATCACACGAGCGGCGAGCACGAGGAGGGAGGGCAGAAGAGAAGGGGAGGAAGATGGTGAGGAGGAAGAGAGGAAAAGAGGAAGGAAGAAAATGACATACATACTAATCTCCCCTTACACATTTATTTCCAGATGTTGGAGAAAGATGGGGAGGAGAAGGAGAGAGGAAGGAAGACTTACTAATCTCCCTTATACATTTATTTCCAGGTGTTGGAGAAAGATGGGGAGGTAAAGAAGAAGAGAGGAAGGAAGGAAGACTTACCAATCTCCCATGTATTTCCAGGCATTGGGGAAGATAGGGAGGGAGAGGAAGAGGGAGGAAAAAATAACGTGCTAATCTTCCTTAGACATGTATTTTTAGCACACCTGCCTTCTCTGCACACATGTTCACAGCGCTGAGGCTAAAGGAGTGATGTATGGTAGCAGTAATGGTTTAGTGGCGTGTAGGTTTGTAGGAGTGTCTATAGGCACTTAATTTATGTCCCTACACGGATGATACATGCTCTTCACTCCTTTTTCACTTTTTCAATGGAACTAGCCACGAGAAGGCGACTTTTTTTTTTTCTCTTTTCTATCCCTCTTACAGTTCCTCTTACTTAACTTCACTCCCTTCAATAAAGACATATTTTTACATTGATTTTTGGGTACTATTAGAGTTTTATCGATATTAGGTAGGGTCTATGGAGGTAAGAAAATTAATGGCCTGAGTCTTCACTATTCTAATCACCACACGAGATTCTGAAGCTGAATGAAATCAACAAATGGTAAGCAGAATGAATATGGAATCGCGTCATGGTACTAATGGGGTTGCAGCCAGTCTAGACATACTTATCTCTCCCTAACACGGATCTTTTCATCTTCAGTGCCTTCTTTACTCACTGATAAACAGGTAAGTGTGGAGGAATAAACGTGAAAAATATGAAAAAAAGCCATGTTCTCAAATTTTACTGCCTTATCACAACTACCACCACCATTACTACCACCACCACCACCACAACCACTACCTCCTTTGTTCCTGAATCACCTGTGGCTTGACATGGAACACTTTTACGTACCTTTGTGTCTCCTTCGCTCTCGCTATCACACTGCAAAGAGAGAGAGACAAAATATTAGAAATCATATGTAGAGTTAACACTTTTGTATCAATGGTATTAGATAAAAAACTCTTCCTCCACACACACACACACACACACACACACACACACACACACACACACACACACACACACACACACACAAAAAAAAAAAAATAAATAAATAAAATAAATAAATAAATAAATAAATAAATAAACAAATAATAAATAAATAAAATAAATAAATAAGTAAATAAATAAAAAAATTATATATAATATAATAATAATAATAATAATATAAAATGAAAGGATGATTGCACTGAATAAAATTAGTAAAATGTGAACCAGAGAGAGAGAGAGAGAGAGAGAGAGAGAGAGAGAGAGAGAGAGAGAGAGAGAGAGAGAGAGAGAGAAAACACTCACGCCATGTTACACGCTGATTCCACACGTTCCGGAAAAAACACGATCTGATCTCTCTCTCTCTCTCTCTCTCTCTGCCCCTAACCATTTACGTGCGTCCGTGCTTCTCTCTGTGTGTGTGTGTGTGTGTGTGTGTGTGTGTGTGTGTGTGTGTGTGTGTGTGTGTGTGTGTGTGTGTGTGTGTGTGTGTGTGTGTGTGTGTGTGTGTGTGTGTGTGTGCGTGGCGATATCGCTGACAACACGGAGGAAGTACAAAAGTGGAAAAAAACGGAGGAAAAAAAAAAAGGGGATAAAAAAAAAAAACGAAAACTGGATACAGATTCTGCCAACACTGAGGGAGGAGGGACTGGAAAAAAGAGGAAAAAAAAAAAAAGATAGAAATGCACAACTTTCAGGCCGGGCAGCATAAATATGACCAGGCTGCCGCTGCACGAATATATAACAGTTTCCGTGCAGCAGCAGCAACAACACCAACAACAGCAACAGCAACAGCAACAGCAATTTCCCTTTTTTTATTATTATTTCTGGTGCGTTACTTTTTTTTTCCCCTGAGCGAGGCACGGGTTAGTTTCACCACGTCAATGGAACTCAAAAATATTCACTCACACAATCCGAGAGAGAGAGAGAGAGGGAGAGAGAGGGAGGACAATAGAATGTTTGTTAGTCTGCCTGGATAGGAAGGGATGAAAGTGAGATGCGGCATGGGGAAAGAGGACAAGGGGGGGAGGGGTGTGGAAGGGAAAGGGTTCATGGCAGGGGAGTGGAAAGGGATAGAGGGCTTGGCGAAGAGAGGGATGGGGGATAACGAACTGTGTGTAAAAAGAAATGGATGGATTTAAAAGGTGAGGCGAGTCATGATACTCTGCTCTGTTCCTTTGTATGTGTGTTTTGCCTTACTCAGACACACTTTGCTCTCTCACGACTGTTTTTAAAGGCTCTACTTGAAGATAATCATGTTCTTAAGGGTATTTTCATGGTTCCGGTGAAGGATTAGCAAGATTTCTAGTTTATCATAAGGAAAAACTGTCTTGACAACCCAGCTAGTCGTGTATGGGGACTTGAAAAATTGTCGTGGCGTTTCTAAATATGGCCTTGTATATCCATTTCACTATTCCACCACCTTATCCACTATCCTTTCCTTCTTTTCTGTCATCTTTTCATCGTCCTCCCCACTTATGTACCTATCTCTCTACTCTTAAACCACTATCTATTATCCTCTGTTCTCTAAATACCACCTTATCCACTATTCTCCCTTATCTATTGCACCTTTTCATCTTCCTCCCTACTGCATATCATCTCCTCAGTAATACTATATACCAGCTTTTCTCTTTACCTTTATACCAGCTCCCCTCCTCCTCTCTAGCTTACTTTATCTCTCCAACCACCTGCTTCTAATACCACCTCTATCTTCCTCCACATCTTACTCTTATTTCAATACTATGTACCAATCTTTCTCTTTTACCTTTTTCAACCTCCCCTCCTTCTCTCTCTCGTTTACTTTATTTCCCTACCTTCAATATACCTACTTCCTCTCCCTACACTAATATCATCTCCCCATTTCTCTCCCCATCTGTGAAAATACACCACGCACTCGTTCAATTACAAACCGATAACAATCATAATATTAATAACAACAAAAACCAGGACGGGGGAGAAAAAAAAATTGAATATTGATAACGGGAAATAAAATAATGGCGGCTACTCTCCCCTCTCTCCCCTCTCTCACCCCAGCACAGGCCAACACACCACACCATATTAGTAATTTATCCCCGGCCCATTTCCAGCGAATGCTCCGGGCGCGGGATGAACGCTCCATATTTGATGCTGCTCCATTTAGAACGACGGCTTATAACACCTTCGTAATGCGAGTGTCGAAATGGCGGGAGAGAGAGGAGAGGGAGAGGGAGAGGGAGAGAGAGGCAGGACAGGTCTGATGATTAGAGGAAAAGCTGGTAGGTAGAAGTGATGACAGGAGAGGAGAGGAGAGGAGAGGAGAGGAGAGGAGAGGAGAGGAGAGAGAGAGAGAGAGAGAGAGAGAGAGAAGAGAAGAGAAGAGAAGCGAGGCGATACGAGGAGAGAAAACAGAAGAGAGGAAAGCAGAGAGGAGAAAAGAGGAGAGGAGAGGAGAGGAGAAGAGAGGAGAGAAGAGGAGAAAAGGAAAACAATAAAAAGATACGAGAAAAGATGATAAACACTAGAAACAACGCAAATAATAAGAGGCGAAAAAAGGAGAAAAAGATAAAAAGAGAGAGAGAGAGAGAGAGAGAGAGAGAGAGAGAGAGAGAGAGAGAGAGAGAGAGAGAGAGAGAGAGAGAGAGAGAGAGAGAGCTACATTTAGACAAAAAATACTTAAACTGACACTGAAGAAAACACTAAAAAAAGAAAGAAAGAAAGAAAGAAAGACAAAGAAAGAAGCAAAACCGAGATAAAGAAGAACAATAAAGACAAGGATACGAGCTGAAAGAAAACGAGACAGACAAAACAAAGAGTAAAAATAAAAACAAGAGAAAAACAATAAGAAAGAAAGAAAGAAAGAAGAGGAGGAGGAGGAGGAGGAGGAGGAGGAGGAGGAGGAGGAGGAGGAGGAGGAGGAGGAGGAGGATAAACAGCTGAGTAATTGAAGGAAAAAGAGACGGAACAAGTCAAAGAGAGGCGACTTAACAACGAGACATGAAAACAGATAAGACAAACGACCTCACACACACACAAACACACACACACACACACACACACACACACACACACACACACACACACACACACACACACACACACACACACACGTTAGCCACTCTGTCAACCACTCCCCACAAATTACCCCGTTGGACAATAGGCAATTACGTGGCCACGACAATTAGGGAGGAGCTGGTGGTGGTGGTGGTGGTGGTGGTGTCATTATAACGCACCGCCACCACACTAAAGGGTTCTCTCTCTCTCTCTCTCTCTCTCTCTCTCTCTCTCTCTCTCTCTCTCATTTATACCACCAAATTGCTTCTCTGTTGCTGAGAGAGAGAGAGAGAGAGAGAGAGAGAGAGAGAGAGAGAGAGAGAGAGAGAGAGAGAGAGAGAGAGAGAGAGAGAGAGAGAGAGAGAGAGAGAGAGAGAGATCCAGGCCTCTCCTTTCACGCCACCATCATCCACCTGCCCTTATTATCTTGCTAGAGAAGAGGGAAGACAGCTGTGGTGGTGGTCTCCCTCTCTCCCTCTCTCCCTCTCTCTCTCTCTCTCTCTCTCTCTCTGTCGTAAAAACCACCTCCACCATTCACGTTCAGAAATCCGATCTCTCTTATTTGCCAAGTTTTCCCTTCTTGACATACGACTTAAAAAGAGGAAGATAATGAACTGGCAAAAGCGGTGAGGGAAAGGCGTGGGATGCGTTAAGTGAGGCGTGGGAGAGGGAGGAGAGAGAGAGAGAGAGAGGAGTGTGTGAATGAGTGTGCGTGTGTGTATGTAATAGCTAGTGATGTAATGTGTAAGGCGTGTGGTGAGTGAAATGAAGACAAACTACTACCGTCACCACCACCACCACTACTACTACTACTACTACTACTACTACTACTATTACTACTACTTCCTCATGCCAGTCCTTTCATCTAGACAGGTGAAGTAGCTGTGATCTGGGTAAGGTAAGAACAGGTGAGATGAGGTAGCGAGTGTTCCTAGGTTCTCGAGCACTCACTGCGTACTGTGATGTAAACAGGTGCTTCTTTATAGACTTCCTTGCCTCACACACACACACACACACACACACACACACACACACACACACACACACACACGTACCACTCCCTGCCATATGCTAAAATTAGAATAAAGGGTAGGAAAATGTGCTCTCTCTCTCTCTCTCTCTCTCTCTCTCTCTCTCTCTCTCTCTCTCTCTCTCTGTGTGTGTGTGTGTGTGAGATATTTTATGCACACTGCAGTCTCTTTATTCCTTTCTAGTCTCTTGTACGACGACATCTCCCCACACAACCCCCACACACACACACACACACACACACACACACACACACACATTTTCCTTCACCTCCAAATTAAGAAAGTAAAAATAAAAAATAAACTCGTAGCAACAAATACGAAAAAATAAATAAAAACAAAACAAAACATTATATACAGCGATACCTGAGCGTAAAGGTAACATGAAACACAAGATAACCATTACCACCACCACTATTACTATTACCCCTACCACCACCACCACCACCACCACCACCACCACTGTTCCATTAACTCCTCCTACTGGTTCAGGTTCACTATCGGTTGTGGAAATCAAGCGCCAACCTTTAATTTCGGGAAGTGAAACAGCAAGGCACTTCTAAAACACGTGAGGAACCACAGCTGCCATTACTGCCATTGCTATTAGTGCTTGTCCTGGCTGTAGTGGTGGTGGTGGTGGTGGTGGTGGTAAGGAGTCACTTTATCATTCCTCCATTTGTTACGCTCCACTTGTAGCAGGTTGCAATTACCTGAACGAGGAGGAGGAGGAGGAGGAGGAGGAGGAGGAGAGGATGAGGAGATATGAAAGTAGCAGGCTGGTTGGTTGGTCTCTCTCTCTTTCTCTCTCTCTCTCTGACCAAAATCACCAAAAACACCCTTAAAAACATAATAACTTCCCTACAACCTTTTAAACACTGACAAAAAACACTGAGAGCTTTTGTAATATATGTTTGTGTGTGTCTGTCTGTATTTATGTATGTATGCCCATCTCCCTCTCCTTCTTCCCTCTTAGACAACTTCATCTAAGAATCACTCATATATATATCTCAACAGCCATTAAAATTCACTGAGTTGAGAGCACGATTACCATATAAACAGTCGGAGAAGCAGTTTAGCATTTCACTGCCACTCGAGGACTAATGGAAGATAGTGGAGGTGTAGAGAGCCAGAGGGAAAGGAGGAAAGGAGTAAAGGAGTGAGCTGAGATGAACTTAACACCCACACTTATACATACATAAGTACATACATCCATAGCACAAGAGAGAGAGAGAGAGAGAGAGAGAGAGAGAGAGAGAGAGAGAGAGAGAGAGAGAGAGAGAGAGAGAGAGAGAGAGAGAGAGAGAGAGAGAGAGAGAGAGAGAGAGAGAAGAAGTTCTCTGTACCAAGAAGAAGAAGAAGAAGAAGAAGAAGAAGAAGAAGAAGAAGAAGAAGAAGAAGAAGAAGAAGAAGAAGAAGAAGAAGAAGAAGAAGAAGAAGAAGAAGAAGAAGAAGAAGAAGAAGAAGAAGAAGAAGAATATAATTTCAATACGCACACTTTACTTTAAGATGATACATGAACCCCCTAAAATGAATCTGTCAAACTGGCCATTGTATTCAGATCCAGCGACCAATAAATGAATATGTATCTGTGAAGTGTTAGTGCAGTAGGAAGGAGCACAGGTGGGGAAGATTTGCCTGAATAAAGTGACATGCAGCCAGGCGAGACATGAATCCTTGTAAAAAGTGTAAGTGTCGCGGAAATAGCGGGGCAGCTGCGGGGAAGGCGGCGACAGACAGGCCCAAAGGAGAGCGACGAGTTAAAATATGTAAAGAGGACGCCAGCCATTATCTGCTTCCTACCCCGTCCTGGCCCCTCATCCCCCTCTATCCACTACCCAGATGTCCCCGCCCCGCCCCGCCCCGCCCCAAGGTGGACCCTCCGTTGTAATCCGATTATCAGTGAGTCTCTTCCTGCTTAATATCCCTCAAGCTGTGACGCCTCCAGCCTCTCCAGCCCCTCCACACGAAGCCCCCACCCTCGCCCCGCCCTGCTGTTCGGATTAAAGAGGCCGGACTCACTTGGAACTCGCTCTCCTCAGAAACCAATTTCTTGAGAGCCATTTTCGCGCGGCCATAAACACTCCTGGGCAGCGTCCAACCTCCGATCCAATCAGGGCGCCGCTAAACTTGATGAACTAACCAGCCACGGCGCGCGTCCCGTCCCGGCACCAACGACCATAAAAACAAAACCGTGTCCTTTACCAGGAGCGGGACGCGGCCTGTTAGCGGGCCGCGGCGGGCGTAATTCAATGTGCCAGTGTGGGGAGCAGCGGCGGCAGCTGTGCCTCCACTCCACCACCCGACCCGACCCCAGCAGGACGCCGCCACGGGGACACTATATTCGCCTACACTTACTGAGCAAACCCATGAAGGAAGAGGAGGAGGAGGAGGAGGAGGAGGAGGAGGAAGACCATCGCTACTGCATGCATAATGAAGTAACTGCGCAAAATGATATTTCCCGAAAATTTACGGTCCCATGAACGAGCGCAGAATTCCAAGTTTAGGAGCGGCCGGCACGCAACACCGTGGCCGCCCCTCGCCTCCGCCGCCCCCCGCGCACTCGTAATCTTCGGCGGGAGAGAAAACGAGGGAGGCACCGGCAAAGAGGAAACATGAAAAACGGCACAAGAGGAAGACGGGGAAGACAAACGGGACGCTAAGTATTAGGGAGGAAGGCAAGTGGCGGCAACACACGCTTGCAACACCTCCCGACCTGTACCGTGGAGGAGGAGGAGGAGGAGGAGGAGGAGGAGGAGGAGGAGGAGGAGGAGGAGGTTAACAGTGGCGCTGTTCATAACAATCATTACTACCGCCAATTACACGCACTATAACAATCAAGGCCAAACCATTCACCAACACCACCACTATCACCACTACCGCCACCCATTGATCAACACCGCCGCTATCAACACCACTAAAGCCACACACACACACACACACACACACACACACACACACACACACACACACACACGCGTAAATGGGCAATAAATATATCCTGACCCGGTGCGCTGTTTCCAATCCAAGTTAATACACAAACACCAAACTCAGCCGTTATATGTATCACTGATTTACACCAGTGTGTGTGTGTGTGTGTGTGTGTGTGTGTGTGTGTGTGTGTGTGTGTGTGTGTGTGTGTGTGTGTTACAGCTGCGTCCTCAACTCCACAGATGAAAACGTATTGCGAGGGAGAAGTCCATTACCTTTATCACTTTTTTCAGCACCATATATCTTTTTCCCTTCCCTCCCTCCGTGCCTCCCGCCAGTCTCTCGCCGCCGCCACCGCCTCCGCTACCGTCCTTGCCCCTGCCAGTCCTTCCCGCGCTACATCCTGACCGCCATTCCCCGGTCCATATAGTGTGCTGCCGGAGGTAATTTCCCCTCATCGCCGGCGCTACGAGGGGATATGGCAGTCTCGGGATCCCGGCTCATGTACATCACAGTTCCAAGGCCGCTATGAGTCCCCGCCGCTGCCACCACCACCGCCGCCAGGTTCCCGAGGCTCCCATTAGCACTCACACAACTTGTGTTTTAGAGCACACCCACTTGCTGCATTTCACACCCGACTAAGTCCGACATGCATGTTTTAGCAACTTTCCTCACATATCACTTGCCGATGACGAGCTTCGGCGGCAAAATGGCCTAACCGACGGCCGTGCGTAAGGTCGGGTTTTGCCTGCGTATGCGAGTCCCTCCAGCCGCCCCGATACTGTTGGATACGCCCCTCCGTCCAGTCTCCCCGGCCAGCGACGCCAAAAAGACGCCCGCGGAGCAACAAAGCTCGTATGCGCATGTTTGGTTCCGCCTGATTGGCTTCTCTAATAACTCGACACACGGGCCGGTACTCCCACGGACTACCAAACAGGCAGGACGAGGCCCCACCGTGCCGATCTCGACCCTATACCACCCGCCGCACCGACCTCGCCTCGCCACAAAGGCTTCCCCATTCCACTAAACTCATCTCCCACAATGCTATCGGCGTAGGAGTCTCAGACTTGTTCTATGTTTTATGATTAAGTGTACAGCGAGGCAGGGGGAGGCAGGCAGGGGAAGGGCAGCAGCTTTTCTCGTGCCGGATGGCCTCCGCGTCCCGCGCTATGCAAATGTAACGCCGACCTATCTGTCTCATCCCGTATTGATATTCAGTAAAGCCAGGCTAATGAAAGACCAATCCGGGCTTCACCGGAGCTGAGGCTGAGCGGCAGCCGCCTGGTGAAGCCTTTCTTCACGTCTCGTCCTTTGCTGGAGAGAAGGACGAGGCGAGGCAGACAAAACAGTCTATTACGTGCCTGCATAAAACATTCAGATTATTCCGACAGCTCCCAACCCTTGCCACTACTGTGTCATGGAATACTAATGTCTTGCTGCCGACCTGCCGGTGCCTTACTCCGTGGTGGTCGACCTGTTGAGATGTGTCTCTGCTCACCGCGGTGGACTTGAAGCCCTGCGGCTGACGGGGTAGCGGTGCAGTGTCCTTGCCTCCCGTCCCCTTCCCTGCATCCCTTTCAGTACACTGCGCAGCCCCAACTCACCTCGACACGTGAGCAGAAACTCAAGACCAGACACAATGGCCAGCAACAGCCCGCCGCGACTCGTAACTCTCCCGCCAGGTCGGTCAGCCCTTACATCAATGTTCGCAGGTGCCGCGACAATGGAGCCGGAATATTGCGAACGCCAGAGCCAGCCACCAACCGCTCGCCCGGCCACCACTCAGCCGCTGCTAACGAGCCCCATTACCGCCCCGCAGCCCTCTCGCCCGTGTCGGAGCACCTCGCCGCCGTCTCTCCTCGTCAGGACGCACCGGTCCTTAAACGCAACAACTGAAACATCCGGGAGCAATTTAACCCCTCATCTCCTGCCAGCCTGTTCGCCTGCCCTCCCGCCGCCTCCATCGCCTGCATTCCGCCGAGCATACAGGTAACCAGCAGGCGATTAGCACCGCCGAGCATGGTGTCGGTGCGCGGAGTCCTCGCTGACATGCAAAGCAAGGCTGTGGCGAGGCTCAGCCCGCGGCCGCAGCGGGATCTTACTGATTAACTTTTATGCCCTCGGAGGCGCGCGGGAAAGCGTTGTCGGAGATCGACTTTGCATAGAGAATTACACAGTAGCGCGGTGGATTTACGAGATGGCGCCCGATACAGCACTCACTAACTTACTACAATGGGACAGAGCAGGTACCTGGGCCCCGTCTCCTCCGCCAGGCCCGCCAACCCGTCTCCGGCAAACAGCCAACACAAACACATCTCGGGCTCGATAAGTTTGGGTTTTCTGTGGAGAAAAACGTCCAGGTAATGGCAAGGCAATCAGCGAAACACACTCCCTCTCTCCTTTTGTATCTGCTCGCCAAATGAGGCTGTGGACTCCCGGGGGCGGGCGGCGGGTGGGCGGCGAGCTGGGCAAACCACAATGCCAAACAATAAACACGGTATTTAAAATGCTTCGGGAGCCTCGGCGCGCGGGGGTGTGAGGCAGCGAGATTAACGTCCACTGAGTGAGAAAAGTGAGAGTGAGTTGCTCCACCTGACCTGAGAGGCACCCCTGCTCCTCGCTCCTCAACCCTCACCCCACCACCACTAGCGGGGTGAGGCTGCCTGGTCCTCACCCCACCACCGCCAGGAGAGGCACTTCATATTTCTTCACCTGTCTCGTAACTAACTACTGCTGTGTAAGAGGTGTTGCCTACACGTAACACCCCGCCCCTTCCCCCTCAGGCCCTTCAGGCTACAACCACCCTCCCCTTCCCTTCACACCCTGACCAGTAACACCACACCCTATCCTGCCCCTCACATCCACACACTACACCCTGTCTCTTCACTCCCACCATCACCCTTCTCTTTCACACCCTCACCCTTGACATCAACACCTTAAACAACACCATACGCTTTCCCCTCACGCCATCACCCAAACACCGCACCTCGTCCCTTTTCCTGCCACAGCACACCCTCCTCCGGCCCACAGCGTTCATCACAGCAACAAACCCGTCAAAAGGAGGAAGGGAAGAGAGACATAATACAACTCCCTTATCACAGACGCGGGACAAAACAATACAAGGTCGTAAAAAGCCAGATTCTCAACACCCTCCCCCTTCCAGATTACAACTAGGATTTGTTACGACGCGGGGAGCAGCGGGGCGTAACTCAGCCTCGTTATTCACTCACGAGGGGCGGCGAGGAGGGTCATGTGGGAGCGCGGTGTGATCGATAGCGTTAATTAATCTGGACGTCAACCTGTGCGCAATTTGCCTCTCTCATAAAGTCGAGTTTCTGACAAATGGTTTACCTGCACAATTAACCTGCGGACAATGCATGTATTCAGGTGTGAGTGTTAATCAGTGACTGGTGGCTACTGCTCTCTCTCTCTCTCTCTCTCTCTCTCTCTCTCTCTCTCTCTCTCTCTCTCTCTTCCAGCCTTCCTGTTCTCCTTTCCTCCATCTCTCTCTCTCTCTCTCTCATACACACAAACACAAACACACACACACACACACACACACACACACACACACACACACACACACAGTTTATACCCGCTCTCGAAATCCCACCAAATACTTCGTACTAAAATGTTTGCATATAAAACGATAAAAATAATAAGATTCAGTAACCCCGCAAGCCCCAACACACACACACACACACACACACACACACACACACACACACACGGACAAGAGCGCCGCCACCAATCTCTCCACACAAGACAGCCCTTCATAAAAACACAACATCGACTGCTGAGACAAGAATCTGTTAATGAAGCGATAAATCATTCAGGCAGCGACAGGCGGCGGCGGCGGTGGCAGTGGTGGCTGTGGCGGAGGCAGCGGCAGCACCCTAATCAAGTCCCGTGGGCGGCTTTCTTCCCTTAGACAGCACGCACGCCCTTGTAACTAACCCCCGACAGTTCGCCTCGCCACACATTGCACATTACCACAGATTTGAAAGTAAAGTTTAATTCACTTACTACAATTTTGCTCATGTTTTTTCCACACTCATTCCTCCTCCTCCTCCTCCTCGTGGTCTCGGTCTCCCCTCCACCCTCCCAAGTGATTAAGGAGTTTAAAGCTCTCAAGTTCATTCATTACCAGCAGCGGCGGTGTCCTCAAGGGCGGGAAAACTGCATCTGGTAACACTGCAGAAGCCTTAGCGCTCGATCTCCTCCTCCCTCTCTTCTTCCTCCTCTCTCCCTTTTTCTCTCTTCCTCCTCTTTCAGAGACTCCACACACCACCACCACCAGAGTAAAAATTCCACTCGTGAATATTTGAAAGAGATAGGAATGCCGTAAGCACAGTTATGTTTAATTAACCTTGTTGCATGCAAAGGAGAAGGGAAGGAAACATATCTCTCTCTCTCTCTCTCTTAACTTTATCAATATGCGAAAGAAAACAAAAGGAGAAATAAAAACTCACCAAGACTTCTCCTTAGCGAGAGAACGTAATCATTTGAATAGAATTAAGAAGCAGAGAAAAAGGAAAGTGAAAAAAAAAAATTGGGCTGTGATGAGCGGAGAGAGAGAGAGAGAGAGAGAGAGAGAGAGAGAGAGAGAGAGAGAGAGAGAGAGAGAGAGAGAGAGGCCTTTCAGCTACTCGGGAGATGGAACTATTTTTTTCTTTCTTTCTCTCTTTTCTTTTCTATGGGGGCGAGGGAAGACATGTGGAGTGGCTGGGAGGACTTTACGGTATGTAGAAGAGATCTAGAGGAGGTTAATGGCATGTAGAGGAGTCGAGGTGAGGATGGAGGGGCGCTGAGAGGTGTGGAGGGGACCTATTCAATGTACGAGGAGGAGGAGGAGGAGGAGGAGGAGGAGGAGGAGGAGGAGGAGGAGGAGGAGGAGGAGGAGAAGGCTTATGTTAGGGGTATATGAAGTGATGTAGGGAAAGTGAGTGGGTTTATAGACGGCGGCTTGGCAAAGAAAGACGATGTGTGTACCTGTTTCCTCTCTCTCTCTCTCTCTCTCTCTCTCTCTCTCTCTCTCTCTCTCTCTCTCTCTCATTTAGCGTACCAAACTATTTACGAGGTTCATTGCATCACACACACACACACACACACACACACACACACACACACACACACACACATAGCGCAGGAGCAGCAGTGTTTGTCCACCACCACCACAGTCTGCAATCAACGCAGTGGCATGCCAATTTTAGTACTGCGCTCGTAAAAACCTCCTCCTCCTCCTCCTCCTCCTCTACTCTTCTCGGCGCTCCTGCAGGTGATGTGTTTATCGGCGATGAGTGGAGGAGATAGCGCGGCCCGTAACTCAATAATAATGTCTGCCGCTGTCGGATAATAGCCACTCACCGCTGCTTACAATATGACTTAGAGATGCTCGCGGCCTGCTGTTAAATTGCTGACACGCGGGGTTCAGAGTGGCAATTAGAATATTTAGTGGTGTACCGAGAGGCGCCCACTAGGCACGCCGTGTACCCCGTGGGCGCCCGGTGACGGTGGTGCTGGCTGCCTAGCTGACTGGCTGATGAGTGCAGCGATAACACTGTGCCGGTGGCCGCTTGTAACTGTGGTGACGGTGCGGTTTGAGGCGAGGCGAGGCGAGGCGAGGCGAGGCAAGGCAAGGCAAGGCAAGGCAAGGCAAGGCAAGGCGAGGCAAGGGAAGGGAAGGGAAAGTAAGGCAAGGGAAGGCAAAGTAAGGCAAGACAAGGCAAAACAAAGGCACGGAAAGGGAAAACAAGGCAAGGCAAGGAAAGGAAAGGCACAGTAAGGCAAAAAGCAATACAACATAAGACAAGACAAGACACGACAAAAGACAAGACAAGACAAGACAAGGCAAGACAAGACAAGGGAAAGTAAGGTTGGGCAAAGCAAGGCATGTCAAGGCAAGCCAAGGCAAGGCAAAACAAGGCAAGGTAAGGCAGGACAAGGCAGGGCAGCACATATCCCCAGCGTTGAAGCAATGGGCGGGCTGCAGCGGGATGGTGGGCGACGCTGTCTCACCGCCCCTTACTGAGCCTGTTGTTGTGGGGCCCGATGGCACGCCGGGTACTGACGCTGATAAGGGAACTCGTTACTCACTGAGAGAGAGATAGAGAGAGAGAGAGAGAGAGAGAGAGAGAGAGAGAGAGAGAGAGAGAGAGAGAGAGAGCTGTCCAATCCTCTCTCTCTCTCTCTCTCTCGGTCAAGGGACGCCTTATGACTGGTGGCTGGTTCTGTGGTCTGAGCTGGCTTTACCGCCCCGCTGGGATGGCCAACAGATAGCAGGCGGCGTGTTATGAGTCCACCACCGCACACTCAACCTGAAACCCTCCACACCACCCTACACGGCTTTCATCCCTCCACCATTACTCTCTCTCTCTCTCTCTCTCTCTCTCTCTCTCGTATATACTACCTGTCACCCTCTTCTTTATTTCAACCTTAATTCTGCTTCCTCCTCCTCCTCCTCCCCGTCGTCGTCTTTTTTCTGCATAAGCTTTATCACTTTTGTTTAGTATTGGCGATGGATTTGTGTTCTCTCTCTCTCTCTCTCTCTCTCTCTCACGGGCATCAAGAGGCGTAAAGACGAGTAATGCATCGTTCCACTTGGTGAATGTCAACACAGCTCTCGAGGCGGAGGGAGGGACCAAGGCGAGGCTTGAGTCCTTGCCTACCACCCGTCCCCTCCCCTCCCTTACACCCCCCGCATCCCCGCCAGGCCTCAACCCGCCGGCAAAGGAACTGAAGAGACGCCGGGAGACAAGTGCTCTTCACGACGACGACGAGGGGCGAGGAGGAGGAGGAGGAGGAGGAGGAGGAGGAGGAGGAGGTGGAGGAGGAGGAGGAGGAGGAGGAGGGTATAAATATTGAGGGAGTGATGAATAAGCTCTTCTCCGCATCATTCGCTATCTTAACAACCCTCCTAACAGACCCTAACCCCATCCCAACCTTCTCTTGTCCTTCACTACTCTACACGCCCTCTCGTCTCCACTGACCGCCTCCCTCACTCCAGTATTGTCAGAGCTTTGGCCCCTCATAATACCCATTTCCAAAGACCACTGACAGTTGAATACGTTTCCATAAGTTTTTCCTTCCCCTGGTAACAAGGAATCGCGAAAATACTCCATGAATCACGAAAAAATACCCATAGAAACCTCAATAGCTTCTAACACTTTACCTAGAAAAACGAGAACAGCCCTGATGCAACCTTGAAATTATACGCTGTAAGCAATATAAACCATTGAAACACACCAGGAACCTTGAAATTAAACTCTAGAAATACGAAAACACCCTTGAACACCCTAGGATCCTTGAAATTAAGCCTTA
>NC_059269.1:11448628-11461128 GCF_017591435.1 Portunus trituberculatus | reverse complement strand
GTCTCTCGCCACTGCAGTTTTTTTTATGTCGTTCCTCCTCCTTCCTCTCTTTCTTTTTCCCTTGCCGCTTTCTTGCCCTCCGCGACCCTGGTTCTCGAGCGCACTGGAGTAAGAGGAGGAAGAGGAAGAAGAGGAGGAGAATGGTGAGAGGCGTGGGGTCCCAAGTGGCAGTGAAGATAAAGCCTGACTATCTTGCTAATGACCCGCCAGGGAGCGTGAAAGAGTCGAGTCATTTGCTGCAACACAGACCCGCAGCATCAACTGGCCTCTTTTGTCAAAATACTTTCCTCTTTAATTAACTCTTTTGGCGCGACGAGAGGGCGTCCTGGGGGGCACAAGAGACGAGGAGCAGAGAGAGGTCGGGACGGGGAGGGGTTTATTGTGCCCTGGAGTCAGTCACGCTCCTCTGATGAATAGAGACCGAGCACCTGCCCCTCCTCACCCCTCCTTCCCTCTCTCTCTTCCTCTCCTCACCTCCCGTTCCCCAGACTTGGCGGCTCAACACGTCGCTCCCTCACCCCACTAACTTACTATTTTCCTCTTCACTGGTGTCTAATGGCGCGCACCGCACTGAGCTTTGAGCTGCCGCGGCGACCCCCCATCAGTGCCGCCGCGGGCTGTGGCGGGAGACGAGTGAGGCGGGGGCCAGACAGGGTGAGCGACGGGAGGGAGGTGTGGGGAAGATCGTTCTCTCTCTCTCTCTCTCTCTCTCTCTCTCTCTCTCTCTCTCTCTCTCTCTCTCTCTCTCTTCTCTTCACTCTTTTCCACAGGGGGTCATAGTGGCGGCGCAAGAAAGAAGTCACTTGTTTTTACGTGCCACCCGTCACCTGACACTCATTCGGGACCTCCAGGTTTTTAACTCGAGGACTTGAGAGTGACACCTCGTCCCACCACACCCCACACCACCACTACTACCACTACCTACAACTTACTTAGTCAACCTTGAGAGTAACGTGATGTGAAAGCAGAGAAGGAGAAGGAAAGCAAGGCAAGGCAAAGCAAGGTAAGAGGAGGCAAGGCAAGGCAGGAGAGTTAAGAGAGAAAGAGTCATCGTAGCGGACATGATGAGGCAACTAATTGGACACGACGACGAGGCTACACGATCTTGAGTGAGAGCCAGGGTGAAAATGAGCTAGGTGAGAGAGGCTGGGAGAGCAGGAGGGAGAGTAAATGAGGGAGGCTGAGTGCGCTGGGGAGCAGGAGGAGAGATTGATGGTGCAGTGAAGAATGGGGTAATGAGAGGTAAGCGAGTGAGAGGAGTGATGAAGGGGGAAGGGAGAGTAAGACAGAGAGGGAGAGATACGGAGATAGATTGCAGGAGGAGGAGGAGGAGGAGGAGGAGGAGGAGGAGGAGGAGGAGGAGGAGGAGGAGGAGGAGAAAGGGAGAGGAGGAGGAAATAGCAAATGTTTGAAGGTGTAATAACAGGAACAAACGAGACAGGCAGACAGACAGGTGGTGATGGTGATGCCTGAGTGTGTCATCACCTCACTCATCACCATTACTGTCTAGTGGCCTGCCTGCCTGTCACCCTGCCTGCCTCTCATCCCTTCATCACCACCACCAACACCACTACCTACCAATGTACTACACCTGTTCCTTTTATCCTTCATCACTATCTACCACCCACCAACACTCTCTCTCTCTGAACACACATACACACGCTAATAATCAAGTTTAATCCTTTAGTATAGCGAACGCCACCATGCCACCCCCCTCCATATCACCACCACTACCACCACCACCACAAGCTCATTCCATTATGCCCGCCGTCCGGTGTCCAGCGCACCAAAAACAGCGGGTCCCATTAGCGCTATTATTATATCAGCGGCGGGGGATAAAAATGCACGGGAGGCCACCGCTGCTAATGTCCCGAGCGAGCCGTGGCACATAATGCACATGCCGATAGCAAGTAAAGGACGCACGCTCGAGAGTTGGCGGGGCGAGGGCAGCGCGCGGCGTGCATAAAATATTCTGCTAATGCCGCTTTCCTGCTCTTGCTTCCCCCTGCTGCTCTGCTCTGCTCTGCTCTGCTCTCTCTCTCTCTCTCTCTCTCTCTCTCTCTCTCTCTCATAAATATTTTGCTAATGCCGCTTTCCTGCTCCTATTCCCGCCTGCTACTCTGCTCCACTCTTCCCTGCTCTCTCTCTCTCTCTCTCTCTCTCTCTCTCTCTCTCTCACGGGGCCCAGACAACCACCAGTGGCAAGAGATAAAATAAAAGGTTGCTAGAAACACATCACTACTCTCTCTCTCTCTCTCTCTCTCTCTCCCACCCCTCCATCCATCACAGCCTCCTTCCCTTTTCCATCACTCCCTCCTTTTATCTCAATCGATCCCTCAAGTTTCCTCCTCCCTCCCTCTCTCTCTTCTTCCTCTCTCACTCTCTCTCTTTTTCTCCCCTCGTTGCCTCCTCCGCTCAAGTCCCTTCCAGAGGTGAAGCGCCCCTATAAACCAGCCCTACACTCTCTCGGGGCGCCTTTTTTATCCATCTTTCACGGCTCCCCTGCATTCCACCCCTGTATTCCTCCCTGCCGTTATCCGCCCTCCTGTCCCTGCCTCCCCCCTGCCGCCGCTCTCCTGCTCCACTCTCTCGACGTCCCCAAACGATTCTGGACGTGCTATTCTGGCGGCCCCGCGCTCATCGGGGCCGTGGAAGGGTCGCTCGGGGCCCGTAAAGAGGCGCTGAGTTGGGGCGTTAGGAATCTCATTACCAACCGGAGCTCCCTACTATACCTCGCCCATGCTGCTGGTGTCGCTCTCTCTCTCTCTCTCTCTCTCTCTCTCTCTCTGGTCGCCTCTCTTTCCCTCTCTCTCTTTCTTGCTCTTCGTCTTTTCTTTTTTTCTTTCTCTTCTTCCACTCTTCCTCCTCTTTCTGGTCGCCTCTCCCCCTCTCTCTCTCTTTCTCTTCTATTTTTTCCTCCTCTTCTCTCACTATTACTCCTCCTTCTGGTCGCATCTCCATCTTTCGCTTTCTCTTCCTCTTCTATTTTTCTTCTTCTTCTTCCACTCTTCTTCCTCCTTATAATTTGGTTTAGTGGTTCAAGATATCGTTTCCTCAGTCGCTTCTCCTCTCTCTCTCTCTCTCTCTCTCTCTCTCTCTCTCTCTCTCTCTCTCTCTCTCTCTCTCTTGTTTCTTTTCATAATGGTCGTACAGATAGTATTCTTCTCTCCTTCCTTCCTTCCTTCCTACTTTCTTTCTCTGTCTATCTGTTATTTCTCTTCTTTTTCTCTCCTTTCTATTCGCAAGACTTTGGCAAATTTCCCTGTCAGTTTTTCCATCTCTTCATATTTCTTTTTTATTCTTTTCTTTCTCCTTTCCTTTATTTGCTCTCTTCCTATTCTTCAGGTCTCTCTCTCTCTCTCTCTCTCTCTCTCTCTCTCTCTCTCTCTCCTTTTTATCCTCTTTCTCTTGCATTTTCTATTTTAACTCTCCTACTTTCTCCTCCTCCTCTTCCTCTTCCTCCTCTTCCTCCTCCTCCTCCTCTTCTTCTTTCCCCAATACTGTTACAGCTGCTCCACCATTCTTACTTGGTAAAGTTGATATTCCTAAGGCATCTCCTCCTCCTCCTCCTCCTCCTCCTCCTCCTCCTCCTCCTCCTCCTCGTGTTGCTGCTTAAGGTTTTCAGTTCAAGTTACTCCTTCAACGATATGTGGAGGAGGAGGAGGAGGAGGAGGAGGAGGAGGAGGAGGAGGAGGAGGAGGAGGAGGAGTGATGGTGATATAACGCCGTGTGTGTGTGTGTGTGTGTGTGTGTGTGTGTGTGTGTGTGTGTGTGTGTGTGTGTGTGTGTGTGTGTGTTAGTATTCTGGAGGTTACTCGCTGCAGTCCCCGAAGTAATGACAACCCCACCATCTACACACACACACACACACACACACACACACACACACACACACACACACGCAATCTTTGAGGCTCGTGATGAAAGTTGCACCCAATCCTTTCTGTCTCGTCACGTCTTGCTGCACTCATCACCTCTCTCTCTCTCTCTCTCTCTCTCTCTCTCTCTCTCTCTCTCTCTCTCTCTCTCTCTCTCTCTCTCATTCAGCCGCAGCATCCCTTTCCAATACCTTTCATCGCTCTCATTCACACCTACAACCACGCCTCATTTTCTCTTCCTCTTCTTCTTCTTCTCCTCCTCCTCTTTCTTTTCATCATTATCATCACCTCAACTCCTTCCTTTTCCTTGGACATCACCACCACCACCAT
The DNA here is from genome assembly GCF_017591435.1 of Portunus trituberculatus. Taxonomy (NCBI): domain Eukaryota; kingdom Metazoa; phylum Arthropoda; class Malacostraca; order Decapoda; family Portunidae; genus Portunus; species Portunus trituberculatus. The sequence continues at coordinate 11,456,920 of NC_059269.1, read as the reverse complement.
TACTCCTTCTCTCTCTATCTCTATCTCCCTTTTTCTCTCCAACCTTCCTTCTTTCCTTCCTTCATTTTTCATCACTAGAACCACTGCCACTACTTCCCTCCTCCTTTTCCTCCTACTCCTACTCTTCTCCAGCTCTTCTTCATCCTCCTTCGTCTCTTTCCCCTCCTCCCTCTCCTCCTCCTCCTCCTCCTCCAGCTGCCTCGTTCGGGGAAAATTGTCCTTCTGTTGAGGGGAAATTTGCAGACCATCACGAGGACAAATCCCTGAGGAGGAGCGAGGGGAGACGCGAGGGTCCGGGTGGGAAGGGAAGAGGGGAAAGAGAGAAGGTGGGAAGGAAAGGAGAAAAGAGACGACACTGGAGAGAGAGAGAGAGAGAGAGAGAGAGAGAGAGAGAGAGAGAGAGAGAGAGAGAGAGAGAGAGAGAGAGAGAGAGAGAGAGAGAGAGAGAGAATGTTACGGATTACTCGGGTGAAAAGAATAATGTTGGAGAAACTTCAACTCCGCAGAGAGAGAGAGAGAGAGAGAGAGAGAGAGAGAGAGAAAATCACCTCTCTCTTATCTTACTTCATCATCAAAACATCTATTTTTACCTATTAGCATGTTCCTCTCCTTCACTTCCTCTTAAACCAACGTAATAATAATGTCTTATCTTTATCTCCCCTCTTCACCTGCACGTCTGAGAACACCCACCAGCTCGTATCTCCTATCAATTCTATCTTTTATCTGCTACTGCTACACTCTCAGTCTTGTACTCTGAAACGCTTTGCTCTCATACCATCACTGCTTTCCAAAGGGTCTAGTTGAAGATACTCGTGTTTTTAAGGGTATTTTAAATGATTGTGAAGGATTGGCAAGATTTCCTGTTTATCAAATGTAGAAATTGTCTTGCAAAACCCGCTTCTCGTCTCTGTGGCCTTGGAAAACTGCCGTGGTGAGAGAGCAAAGCGTTTATGAATATTTGTATCAGTCCTGGAAGTAGTGAGTGTGTTAAAGCAATTTCTAGTTTATCAGAAGGAGAAACTGTCTTGAAAACCTGTCTACTCGTCTCTGTGGCCTTGGAAAACTGTCATGGGGAGAGAATACAAAGCGTTTATGAATATTTATGGCAGTCTTGGTAGTGGTGAAAGTTTTAAAGCAATTTCTAAATAACCAAAAGGAAAAACCTACCTTTTAAAAACGCGGATAGTCGTCTGTGTGGCCTTGGAAAACTGTCGTAGTAAAAGCAAGGCGTTTCTGTATTTGTGTCAGTGTGTGTGTGTGTGTGTGTGTGTGTGTGTGTGTGGGTGGGTAGGTGTGTAGATGGGTGACTGACCTATCCCTCTGTCCCGCCATGCCTCCCCCTGTTCCTCTAATCAAATACCATCCTAATAACACCATTAGATCCCCAGCCGTTATAGGTGACTCGTGGGATCCGCCAAAGCTTCTCTGATCCCCGAGGAAACAACCCGTAAGCCAAGCCAAGCCCGCTAGGATTACTTCCCGGGCCCCTGCTTATCACTGTCTTCCCTCTCTCTCTCTCTCTCTCTCTCTCTCTGGTGCTTTCCTGTTTTTTCTTCTTGTTTTCCATTTTTTCTGTTCCTTTTTTGTCTCTTGTGTATTTGTTTTATTTTTCGTATTTTCAGCTTTTTCTTAATGTTTCGCTTGTTCTATCGTGTGTGTGTGTGTGTGTGTGTGTGTGTGTGTGTGTGTGTGTGTGTGTGTGTGTGTGTGTGTGTGTGTGTGTGTGTGTGTGTTTTGCTTTAGTTTCATGTGGCATCTATTATTCAGTGTGTTTATCTCTCTCTCTCTCTCTCTCTCTCTCTCTCTCTCTCTCTCTCTCTCTCTCTCTTCTTCTTCTATTACAACAACAGCTTCAATTCTTTCCAACCTCTACCATTAATCTCTTCTATGTACGTACACAATTCCTACCATTCCTTCTTCTCCCCCTCTCTCTTTCTACACCTCCTTTCTTAATTAATCTGTGCAACACCATCCTTTTCCCACTCTTCTCTCTTTACACCCCTGCACTTTCAACCTCCTCCTCCTACTACTACAGCTCCTTCGCCTCTTTCTTCCACCTCGTTCTCTCTCTCTCTCTCTCTCTCTCTCTCTCTCTCTCTCTCTCTCTCTTGAAACGTAATTCATTCAGTCTTGCTACCGGCTCGCCAACTTCAGTCCCACGTCTCGGAAAGATATGGACGGAGTGGCAGCGGAAAGAGGAAAAGGGAGAGAGAGTGTGTGGGGAAGAGGAGGATGAGAAAGATGAGGGGGAAAGAGGACAGGTAAGGAAAGAGGAGGGAAGATGAAATTGAAGGGAAGAGCAGGATGAGGGTAAGGAAGATAAAATGGAAAAAAAGAGGAAAAGGAGGAGGAGGAGGAGGAGGAGGAGGAGGAGGAATGAGATAAAGGATATTAGAAAAATGGTCAGAGGGCTTGAAGGAGAAAAAAAAGGAAGGAAGGAAAGAAGGAAAGAAGGAAGGAAGGAAGGAAGGAAGGAAGGAAGGAAGGAAGAAGGAAGGAAGGAAGGGAATGGTGTAAGGAAGACAGTAATGATGTTGTAAAGAAGAAAAAAAAAAAAACATTCCAACACGAAATTTCATGCATACTCTCTCTCTCTCTCTCTCTCTCTCTCTCTGAGTAAAAATACAAATGTTGGGAAGAAATTTGAGAGTGATGGAGAGAAAATAAAAACGAGAAATATAAAAGAAATGTGTGTGGATCCCAAAATGAATGAAACAAGAGCGAGGAAAGAGAAATAGAGAGAAAAATGTAGCAAGAAATGTATTCATGGGGAGAGAGAGAGAGAGAGAGAGAGAGAGAGAGAGAGAGAGAGAGAGAGAGAGAGAGAGAGAGAGAGAGAGAGAGAGAGAGAGAGAGAGAGAGAGAATTGCCTTTTATCTAGACAAGAGGATGAAATTCTTGATGTAACTGTCTGTCTGTCTGTCTCTCTGTCTGTCTATCTGTTTGTCTTTTACTTTAACATTAATACTACTACACCTGCCTGTCTCTCTGTCCGTCTGTCTGCCTGCCTGTGTGTGTGTGTCTGTTTACTGCACCATTATTACACTTTGTCTGTCAGGATCATATAAAACCACTACTGTCTGTCTGTCTTTTTCCCTTCAACATTACTGTATAAACTTGTCTCTCTCTCTCTCTCTCTCTCTCTCTCTCTCTCCTCCTCCTCCTCCTCGTCTTAGTCCTCCCTTAGCCCTTCCGCCGCGTAGGAAAATTGCTTCCAATCCGCTGGTTTAAAAGTGCGCGTCATTAGCATTGCAAACTCAAGAGCAAGTTTCCAGATGGGCGTGCGCTGGGCTGGCTCGTTCCCTGGCGACCTCGCGAGAGAGATGGAGGCGAAGATCCCTTAGAGGCGGCGGGACTGTGAGCCTTTTCGCCCGCCGGTGTTACGCCCCTCTGAGCCCCGCCCCCCCACACCGGCTGTTTCGCAGGGCCGGCGGTCGGGATGATAATGTCATTTATATGAAAATTGCATCACTAGTCGACACTGAGGATAAAGGAAGAGAGGGTCGACAGGAGGAGCAAGAGGAGGAAGAGGAAGAGGAGGAAGAGAGCCGCCATGACGAGACAAGCGAGGAAGGAGAGAAAAGGTAAGAGATGAGGTGTGCTGTGGAGGGAAAAATAAATACAAGAATAAGAAAGGAGAGGAAGAATGAGAGTATACGAAAGAAAGACTCGCTGTTACTTTTCCATGTGAGGAGGAGGAGGAGGAGGAGGAGGAGGAGGAGGAGGAGGAGGAGGAGGAGGAGGAGGAGGAGGAGGAGGAGGAGGAAATTGGAACTGAAAAGAAGTAAACCAGCCGTGCGCAGTTCTCAGACAAGTAAAAAGAGACAAAAGACGTGAGGAAAACAGATATGAGAGAGAGAGAGAGAGAGAGAGAGAGAGAGAGAGAGAGAGAGAGAGAGAGAGAGAGAGAGAGAGAGAGAGAGAGAGAGAGAGAGAGAGAGAGATAAGGACACACAATACTGTCTCTTCCCCATTCTTCTTTGTGTTCTTGACAATCTCACACTCGATCCAACAGACCTGCTGACGACCATTCCTCCTCCTCCTCCTCCTCCTCCTCCTCCTCTACCTCTTCTAATTCATCTTCACTCCTCCCTCTCCCATTCTTTTGTTTCCTTTCCTTTTTTTCCCCACTTCCTCCTCTCTTACCTCTTTATCGACTCTCTTTTTGTATGGATTGTTCCTGTTCACTATCACTACCATTGTTATTACCACCGAGAGAGAGAGAGAGAGAGAGAGAGAGAGAGAGAGAGAGAGAGAGAGTGTTATGCCCCAGGAAGCACCAGTTATACCCACGTGAGCTTCCCCCCTTTTTTGTTTTTACCCATCCCTACCTCCAATTCCCCTCTCCCTAACCCCTCTCCCTTTCCCTTGAGTTGTGACTATATTCCGCTCTCTTTTCTGTCGAGATTCTAAAATAACCTGTATAATCAACTGTATTCTATTTCCATTTTAGTTCCACGTGTATAATTTCAATAAGCTTAATTTCACCAACAAGGCATCAGCAATCAACGGCTCCATCTCAAGTAATGCAATAGGAGTGGCAAGATAATACTGATCTAAATAAGTCAAGCCAAGCCAAGGGTAACCAGTAATGGGAAATGGTGGGAGGCTTGCAAGGGGATGTGACTTACTGGGTTGCACTGAGGGTATTAAATCAAAGGATGGATGTGCCTAAAATGAAGTATTTGTTTATCTGCTTAGAAGGTTTGAGTTGTTGTTATCTTGTGTTGTTATTATTTTTATTTGACTTTCTGTATGTGTGTGTGTGTGTGTGTGAAGTTGTGTTGTTTATGTTGTTGTTGTTGTTGCTTTTCTTCTTGTTGTTTATGAGTGCAGTGAAGAAAGATGCATTAAGAGTGATGTGAAGATTTGATAAACTAGCATTATTATTATTATTATTATTATTATTATTATTATTATTACCATTTACTATACATTCTAACTTTTCTCGTGCACTTTATACAATAATTTCACGAACATAACACCACATCTAGAACGTACAACTCTCTCTCTCTCTCTCTCTCTCTCTCTCTCTCCGACGCTGCACTATCGCCTCCACTCGAGTTTGGAGGACACACTTCAAGATAAAACCTCGTCACAATATTGGTAGTGGCTGTGACTCACCCTCCTCTGCCGCACCCCGCCACTCCTCCTCCTCCTCCTCCATCACCACCACCACCACCACCTGTAAAAAGACACCAGGAGGGGGAGAAGAAACCCGCAGCAGGCACCACGTCTTGCCCGGGACACTTGAAGGCGAGGCACGCACCGACCGCAACGCTGACGAAGGATGGGTGACAAGAGGGCGAGGCGGAGGGAGAGGAGGGAGAGGCGCGAGGGAGTGAGGGTGGGGAGAGTATATTGGCCAACCCAGCCAGCTCTGAGAGACATGACAAGTACCAAGCACTCTACATGTGTTATCTTATCGCGGTGTTATCCTCGACACGACTCTCTCTCTCTCTCTCTCTCTCTCTCTCTCTCTCTCTCTCTCTCTGAAGCAAACACACAACCTCTCAGGAAAAATAAATAACTTCTTTTGCAATTCTCGTCATTGTACTTATTGTTGTTATTGTGTTCCTCCTCCTCCTCCTCCTTTTCCTTCTCCTCCTCCTTTACTCACTCCTGCATATCTTCCTACATCTATTCACCAAGTCAACGCAAACAGCTATGTAGAGAACCAAGAGCTCTTTAGTTTGTTCTTTCCTTTATGTTCCTATCTCTTCCTCCTCCTCCTCTTTTCATTATCTCCCCAGCAGCTGATTGTGCTAATGCTTGCTTGCCACCCTCCACTCCTCGACCTGACAACACTTCTATTACAGGGAGGCAAAGGTGAGGGACGAGAGATGGCAGTGAAGCAAGAGAGGGAAAGTGAAGAAAGACAGAGAAGGAGAGGAGAGGAGAGGAGAGAGAGAGAGAGAGAGAGAGAGAGAGAGAGAGAGAGAGAGAGAGAGAGAGAGAGAGAGAGAGAGAGAGAGAGAGAGAGAGAGAGAGAGAGAGAGAGCAGTTTGGCACTATATGGAGTAACTCTACAGTGTGTTTTAGTTCAATCTCTCTCTCTCTCTCTCTCTCTCTCTCTCTCTCTCTCCTGCTCGCTTCCATTTTACATTTTTTTACTTTTTCAACCTGTTACTAAAAATAAAATCTGGAAGTGGTATGTACATTTTACAAAAGACGTATTGGTTTCGTGGGTTGGTATTTCAAGCTACACACACACACACACACACACACACACACACACACACACACACACACCTGTTCAGATCACACGACCTTTCTTTCTTTCGCCTGTCTCTCGAATTTTGCAACTCAAACACACAAAAACACACACACGAGAGAGAGAGAGAGAGAGAGAGAGAGAGAGAGAGAGAGAGAGAGAGAGAGAGAGAGAGAGAGAGAGAGAGAGAGAGAGAGAGACTGAACCTTGAAAAAGAAAAAAAAAAAAAAAACTTGTAAACACACTTGATACCTCACAAACATCACCACTACCACAAACAAACAACAACAACAAACAACACGAACCATGCCAAATCCTCTCTCTCTCTCTCTCTCTCTCTCTCTCTCTCTCTCTCTCCAACCAATCCCTTGCACGCCTCAACTCTCAGCGAAACTTGGCGAATCTAACTTTTCTGCCAACAAACACAATAAAATCTGGACCGGGGGACTTAAATTAACTTTCCTGACAGCACACCAGATAGACCGCCTGCCTGCACCCGCCCGTGAACACCCCTCCCCAGAGAGAGAGAGAGAGAGAGAGAGAGAGAGAGAGAGAGAGAGAGAGAGAGAGAGAGAGAGAGAGAGAGAGAGAGAGAGAGAGAGAGAGAGAGAGAGAGAGAGAGAGAGAGAGAGAGAGAGAGAGAGAGAGTTTGTAGGAATTGAGATTATTTAAAATAGAAAAAGAGAAAGAAAATAGAAAACGATGAGAGAGAGAGAGAGAGAGAGAGAGAGAGAGAGAGAGAGAGAGAGAGAGAGAGAGAGAGAGAGAGAGAGAGAGAATGAGTGGGCTGGCTACATTGTAAGTGTTTTGACAGTAATTTTCAAGTGGTCCTCCTCACAGCGGGATGGTGAGTCACGGCGCATCGGAGAGACTCACGTAAGCATCTCACTGTGTTATTTATTCCCACTCTCGGTTCACCTGTGCTCATCACCTGTGCCGCACCTAACCTTCCCACCACCTTTGCTACGTCCCTTGCCACCCTCCACCTGTCTGACGTAACACTAACAGAAGATGATTTAACTTTACCTAGCTTGTGTGGTGTGATTTTTGCCTGATTTTGCTACCCGTCCACACCAAACTTCACTAGAGCTTTCTTACTTAACTTAAAAGCGAGATCTAACCAAACATGAATGCAATAAACCGAGCTTTAATTCATTAAACCTACCTTAACTTTACCTAGCTTGAATGATGTGATTTTTACCTTATTTTGCCACCCATCCACTAAACCTTTCTTACTTAACATATCTTAGAGCGAAATCTAACCTAAAAATTAGTAATATAAACAAGAATTCTTCAAACCTAACATAAACTAACCTAACCAAAGCTAATCTAACTAAATGAAAGCAAACCAAACACAACTTAATAAACACTCGTATTGTGAGACGCGTTCTTCTCACATCAAGATTGCTTTTACAGGCCACAATGAAGATTAGATTTGCTTCTTTGAGTGTTCTCTTGTACCATCACGTCTCTCTTTCATTGTTATATAAGCTTGTGTCCTAAATCACTTCTTTTCTACACTAACACTGCTCTCAAAGGCAGCAAAGAAGATCAAACGTGTTCCTTTCAGTATTTTTATATTCATAGTGGAGAATTATGAAAAGATAAAAAAACACATGAAAACCCTCAATAGCTTCCATTACAGCCACAGCGTTTAATAATATAACGTAAAGAGAGGATTAAACAAGACAAATTTGCTTCAATTGGTGGAGCAGCATTGTGACTCTTTGGTGCTTCAATCTGTGCTGAACATTTGCTAAATCGCCAGTCTTTGCCACGGATGAAATAAATGCAAAATAAAAAGACGGATGATTATGGTTATTAATAGAATGTTGCCTCAGTTACTAACACAACTTTATAGCACGATGACGACTCTTCAAGGACGTGTTTGGCGTCAGACATGCGAGCTGTGTACCGAGGCATCAGTCTGTCAAAGGATTCACGATACACATCAAGAAAAAAAGCTTACTATTCATAAAATGTCTGCTTTAAATGGTAATACAACATAACAACAGGTTTATATTTTCTTTCATTTGCCACAGCAGGGTGAGGCGATTCATACCTACTCGTCACCGCCA
>NC_059269.1:11438628-11441128 GCF_017591435.1 Portunus trituberculatus | reverse complement strand
TGGAAATTAGACTGTTATGAGGTTTGACTTGAGAATTTGAGTTAAAAGAAGGGAAACATATAGAAAAGATCAGTTTTTGAGCTGTTTAGATTAGTGACTTAGCTCTTAAGTTTACTCTACTTCTTATTATTCTTATTATTACTATTTCGTTCAATCTATCGTAGTTTTATGGTTGCTGTTAGAGGGAACTTCAAATCAGATTTACCTCCTTTTTTTCACTCTATGTTAAAAATAAAAATAGGTTTAAAATGTATTCAAGTAACATTCAAACACATTCCAAATCCACTTCACATTCATTTTGACATTAAACCATGTAGAATCAGAACGCTTTACGTATATTCGGAACAGATCTACCTTTTATTCAATACTCTATTTCATATACTTATCAACATAGGTTTCAAATGCATTCAAGTAACATTCCAACACGTTCTAAATCTAATTACTTCACATTCTTTTTTTGTCTTATTTATTTATACCATGCGGGGTTTTGACGGGGAATTTATGGGGCTAAAGGGGGTACTTTTTGGGGAATCTCCTATCTCAAAGCCCACCCGCTAGGAAACCATTGCCCTGAGTGAGGAAGCCCAACCTACACTCGGACCGTGGACAGGATGCAAACCCGTGCGCTTGGAGACCCCTCGGACCCCAAAGCACGCATGGCTCCAATTAAATAGAATCAGAACAAAGCTTTATAATCGGAATTTTCAAACAGATCTACCTTTCTCCAATACTCAATGCTATATACTTATCAAAACAGGTTTCAAATACATTCAAGTACAATGCAAACCCATTCTAAAACCATTCCACATCCATTTATATCAAAACAAATAGAATCAGAACGCCTTATATTCCTTCCACATTGTCTTTCTGAGCGAGACTTAGTGAAGGACTTGGTGAGAGTGGTGAGGAAAGCCAAGTCACCAGGAAAGGAATCAGAGTGAGCGAGTGTTAAAGTCTTGATGAGTATGGTAGAGAGATCTAGTTCACCAGCAAGGGATCGAAAGAGATAGAGAGAGAGAGAGAGAGAGAGAGAGAGAGAGAGAGAGAGAGAGAGAGAGAGAGAGAGAGAGGAAGCAAGACAAAGTATGAGAATAAATAAACAGAATTAAAGAAGAGAAAAGCAAGATAGATGGAAAAAAAAAAAAAAAGAAAAGAAAAGAAAAAGCAAGCAATTAAATAGCCAGGTAAGATCCACCTTAAGAAGAATAAGTACAAAGTTATCAACCTTCACAAAACAAAATATTCCTTTCACGTACTACACACACACACACACACACACACACACACACACACACACACACACACACAGACACACACACACTCTGGCCTCGTTTCAGGGTACATGATAAAAAAAATAAAGAAAAAAAGCGCAGTTATCTCTGGAAGGTAAAGCGGCTAATGACCAACTGGCCGTCTTGATTAAGCCATTACGAGAGAGAGAGAGAGAGAGAGAGAGAGAGAGAGAGAGAGAGAGAGAGAGAGAGAGAGAGAGAGAGAGAGAGAGAGAGAGAGAGAGAGAGAGACGTGCACTCATACAAAATATTTATGACTGGTAAAAAATATCACGAACTTTTTTCCCTTTCTGGTGTGTGTGTGTGTGTGTGTGTGTGTGTGTGTGTGTGTGTGTGTGTGTGTGTGTGTGTGTGTGTGTGTGTGTGTGTTTTACGACTCTCCACCCAACAGCAGCCTCCGCCACACTTCCTCTGGCAAACACAGCACGTCAGCTCCATTTTTTTTTTTTTTTTTGAGAGAGAGAGAGAGAGAGAGAGAGAGAGAGAGAGAGAGAGAGAGAGAGAGAGAGAGAGAGAGAGAGAGAGAGAGAGAGAGAGAGAGCAAACGACACTACCTCCATTTTTTTTTTACATTCCTCCCTCTCTCTTTTTTTTATTTCTTTTCTTTCTCCATTTCTGAATCTTCTATTTTTGTCATTTATCTTTCCTTACTCTCTATTATTTTCTTTTCTATTTCCTATTCTTTCATCATCTTTTTATTTCCTTGCTTTAACTTCACTATCCACTTTTCCTGCTCTTTCTCTACCTTTGCTTATTTCATCTTTCTTTCTTTCTTTCTTTCCATCTTTTTTCAGACAATAACAATATCCACATTCCTCCACTTCCTACAACATATTTCTTATATTTCTTTATTCCCTTTACTTAATCCATCCCTAGATACGATTTTTTCCCCTTTCCTTTTCTTTTTACCGTTTTTTCCCTCACTTCTGCAAAAAGTTTCCACACTTCTTGATTTCCTATTGTATATTCTTTTTCTCTCAGTTTTAACCCCTTCCCTCATCCCTGCCCACACAAAACACCAGTTGCGTTTGTTTTTCGTGTGTGTGTGTGTTCAGCGCCCCCCAAGTCCCGTCAATACACGTAGTACTACCTCTAATCATTAACCCCTTCTTTACCATGACGCGTTTCCATTTTATACAGATTCAGAAACTCATGTGGAGATTAAGTTAGTGAAGACTCTGGCCATTAATCTTCTGGCCTATATAGAC
>NC_059269.1:11428628-11431128 GCF_017591435.1 Portunus trituberculatus | reverse complement strand
CAGTCATTAAGGCGGTGGTTGGAAAAAGTGTAAGGGTGGGAAGGATGATGGTGAAAGGTGCTTATAAGTGATACCGGCTTCTCTTGCTCTTATTCTTACTCTTCAACTCTTACTTACTCTTCCTCTTCCTCATTCTTTAGTGTTTGTTATGCTTTTATTTTAGTGTTTGATTTTGTTTCATTTTCTTCATTTTTATTTTCTTCTTCTTACTTGTTCTTCCTATTCCTCGTTCTTTGGTGTTCCGTATGTCTTGTTACGTCTTTATTTGGTGTTGTTATATTTTCTTTTTCTTCATTCTCCTCTTTATTTTCTTTTCTTATTCAGTGTTTCTTTGTCCTTATTTTCTATCTTTCCCTACTTCCTTTTCTCTTTCCTCATCTTCCTTCTTCGTTTCTCTAATGTATCCTCGTCTTTTTTCTATCTCCCTTCTTCCTTTCTTTATCCATTGCTTCTCCTCTTACCACCATTCTTTCCTACTTTCCTCCTTCTTCCTCTTTCTTTCTCTTCCAGCGTTTCCTCACATCCTACATTTCTTCCTCTATTCTTCTACCTTTCTTCTCTCTCCTCCTGACACTCCTTCACCATAACTCGTCCCGGCAATCAGCAGTCGCCATGCCCTCCCCTCTCTTCCCCTCCCTTCCCCTTTAACTCCTACCCACAGTCACATCTCCACGTCCTCCAATGCAGTGACCTTCTCCCTCCTATAGGAACCTCACCACGTATCCTCCTCCTCCTCCTCCTCCTCCTCCTCCTCTTCCTATAACTATGTCAACTTCACGAGAAAGGTCTTTGATATATATAGTCTTTGTGTCAGGAATTGCGAGAGAGAGAGAGAGAGAGAGAGAGAGAGAGAGAGAGAGAGAGAGAGAGAGAGAGAGAGTACAATAAAAGTTCAAACACACAGCAACATTCAAACTTTACGATCCGAAAACTGCACACACACACACACACACACACACACACACACACAGAAAACGATAACAATGCACGATAGCTACACCCAAACTCAGTTCCACGCACCCACACCCACACCCACACACACACACACACTACCTCTCTCCCTCCCTTCCTTCCCTCCTCGCCCTGTGATCACGAGAAATAAAACCAGCGATAAAGAAGCGACGAATAAAGCATTGGACGACACACGTAATCCTGTTAAAGCCTCGAGGGAGTAAAAATAACGCGCGAGGAAAAGACTGAGCAGGGCACCACACGCACCTTCATCACCATTAGCGCCTCTAAACTGCATATTCGGGGTTTCGCACGCTGGAAAAAAGTTGCCAGATGAAAATATTGGTCCGAGGATAAAAGAGATTAGTCCAGCCCGGGAGACATGGATTTAATACGCGTAATAACGGAGGTAATGCACGTAATTTGCCCTAAACACCGTGGATTGGCGTTCTTAACTGTCACGCACCCTAGATTACCATACCCCACTGCCAATTATACAGATCGCGTGTCCCTCCGTCCCCTGCCTTCCCTTGCCTTACCCTGCCCTGTCCTTTTCCTCTCTCCCTCTCTCTCTCTCTCTTATAAAACTATTGTCTGCTTCTCTTTTTCTTCTGTTCCTTCTTTCTCCTATTCGTATACCACTTTCATTGGTAATTTCTTTCTTCTCTCCTCCTATCTCATTTTTTCTCCTGTTCCTTCTTTTTCTATTTTTGTAACACTTTCATTGGCATTTCTTTCTCCTCTCCTCCTTTCTCTTCTTCTCTCCTATTCTTATACCCTTATTACGTTTATCTTGTCCTCTTTCTTGCAATTATCGTTTCCTTGTCTATCTCCCTTCCCCCTTTTATCATTATTCTATACACACTGCCTTTCGCATTACCTTATTTTTCCACATACATTACATTTACTACGTGTCTTCATTTCCACCTTCACATATCACTTCCTATACTCCATCTTTCCAATCCTCTCTCTCCTTCACCCTCCCTCGCTCTCCTCGTCTGATATACTGTGGCTCTAGCAGGGTGAAAACTCCAGCAGACCACCACCACTACCACTACTACTGCCACACCGTCACGTTATTACACGCACGCTTGTAAAGGTTAGGCACGCGGGGAGGGGAAGGGCCGACAGAGATGGATTGCTGGTCGTCCCCCGCTACCTACCAGCCTCTAATTCTTTCCTTCACACCTGAGCTATCCACTCTCCCTCATTCTAACACGATTACTTGGTCTATTTTGTGCTCTCTCACTCACTCGCTGACACCTTTACTGTGTGTGTGTGTGTGTGTGTGTGTGTGTGTGTGTGTGTGTGTGTGTGTGTGTGTGTGTGTGTGTGTGTGTGTGTGTAAGGGAAGACGGTATAAAGGCAAGTAAGGTAAGGTGAAGTGAGGTGAGGTAAGGTAACGAAAGGTAAGGTAAGGTAGGGGTGTGTTAGGTTAGGTTAGGTGAGGTGAGGTGAGGCAAGGCAAGGTAAGACAAGGTAAGGTAAGGTAAGATACAATAGATTAATGCAATTTTTTTTTCCCCTTGGCTAGTTTGAACCTCGAGAC
>NC_059269.1:11413628-11426128 GCF_017591435.1 Portunus trituberculatus | reverse complement strand
TGTGTGTGTGTGTGTGTGTGTGTGTGTGTGTGTGTGTGTTGGAGCTCTGGCATGCAGCATATTCGCAACGCAATGCACGCAACAAGACGCAGATTATGGCGCTGTAACACGCCTCCACAAGTTCTCCTGCACGCAACTCCTCCTCCTTCTCCTCCTCCCAAAGTACAGGAAACGCATCTTCATCATCGTTTAACAGGTTGTTGCACGCACCCTCACCACCCCACGTGACGCCTTGCCAACTGGGAGGGCCAGCACACGCACACGCACTCGCACACACACTTGAGGACTTAAGCACAAAGGCACATAATCTTGGCTATCTTTTAAATATTATGTCAGCTTTAAATAAGATTTCAGACGCAGGCACTTGAGAGAGAGAGAGAGAGAGAGAGAGAGAGAGAGAGAGAGAGAGAGAGAGAGAGAGAGAGAGAGAGAGAGAGAGAGAGAGAGAGATTCATACACGAGTCTCCAGTGTGTGCAGTCGAATTTACAATATCTATCTGCAGCCCAGTGTTGGTTTTTCTATTTAACTCCTTCAGTACCAGGACGCTATATGGTGATTTTACACAGCTTCAGAAACTTATGTCGGGATTAAGATAGTGAAGACTGTGGCTATAAATCTTCTGACCTCCATAGATTCTTCCTAATGTAAATAAAATGGTCTAATCACACCAAAAACTCAAGGTATAAATGCGTCTCAGTAGTGAAGGTGTTAACAATAGCAACCATAAGACTCGGCGATCATTAAGGGCCTAGGAACACAAGAATGGGACTCAGGCTGTTAGTGGCTCGCTGGGAAACACTTTGGCACTTTAGCTTGCGTATTTAATAGTTAGTTGACTGAAGAAGAACGAGGAGAGAGAGAGAGAGAGAGAGAGAGAGAGAGAGAGAGAGAGAGAGAGAGAGAGAGAGAGAGAGAGAGAGAGAGAGAGAGAATAACAAAGGTGGAAAAAATAAAATGAAGAGAATATTTACGTTTGTGACGATGGAGTGGAAGAGACTAAGAAGAGAGGGAAATTTATAAGACAAGAGGAAAATAGAGATGACAAAAAGGAAAAAGGACAAAAAATTAAGAGGAAGAGAATGATAAATCTAAAGAGGTGGCAGATGACATGAGAGGTGGAAAAAATGGAAAAAAAAAAAGATCAAGGAGCAGATAGAAAAAAAAGATAAAAAAAAATGAAAAGGAGGTCAGAGATAGGAAAGATAGAGGAGAGAGAACAAAACACGAAAAGTGATGAGACGGTTAAAATAAAAAGAAAAGATAGAAGGAAAAGAAAAAAAAAAAAAAAAAAAACCAGACACACAATCAGTGGTCTAAGTGCTGAGAGGAGATAAAGGAAAGATGAAGGAGCAGTCTAAGTGAAGAGGAGAGATAGAGAAAACCACAAACAACAAAACTGAAGAGAGAGTATATGAGATGAAGTAAAAAATGATAATAAAAAGACCACACAAGACTGATTTATTTTTGTAGGAGGATAAAAGAACAGAAAAAAAAAGAGGAATTCCAAACCCAAACACACTGGAAGATTGATTTATTATGTAAGAGGGAAAAAAAATGAACAGGGAGAAAACAACGAGAAATTCAGAACCAGACACAGAACCACACAACCAAGAATAAAAGAAAGAAGAGAGACAAAAATGAGAAACTCCCAGATAAACACACAAACACATAGGTATATTAATTTTTTTCATGTAAGAGAGGAAAAACTGGCCAAGGACACCATAAACCATATAAAAACCCACTAAGTTGCCAGTCCCCTTGCAGGTCCTAGAGAGTTAACGACACAAAAGTGAATAAATGTATTAAGTAAATGAAATACTATAAGTGACGCTCTGATACTGATGTGCTTTTGTTATCATAGAGAGCACGGCGGTAGAGGGCAGCTGTGTGTGTATCTGTATGTCCGTGTGTGTGTGTGTGTGTCGAGTGGGTGGAACTGAAAGCAAGGGTGTTGTTGTTGTAGTGTAAGTTCTCGAGGCGCATCTGAGGCGGTGTGGGGGCAGCTGTGCCTCTGGGAAACGCAATTAAAATGTTTACACCAGAGCCCAATGAGATTACCTCCTGCGAAAAGAAAAGCCAGAGAGAGAGAGAGAGAGAGAGAGAGAGAGAGAGAGAGAGAGAGGCAAGGCAGAAAACAAATGACAAAGAATAAAGACCAAGTTTGCTTCCAGTGATTCCAGGAGAGAGAGAGAGAGAGAGAGAGAGAGAGAGAGAGAGAGAGAGAGAGAGAGAGAGAGAGAGAGAGAGAGAGAGAGAGAGAGAGAGAGAGAGTTTTAAGAGCATCACACACCATCATACACAGCCACCATCTTTCTGTTACTGCCACCACCACTAAGACTTCCCGCTAGCTGAGTAAATATTTGGCCTTGGATTAACGTCACTTGCACCAAAAAGAGAGAGAGAGAGAGAGAGAGAGAGAGAGAGAGAGAGAGAGAGAGAGAGAGAGAGAGAGAGAGAGAGAGAGAGAGAGAGAGGTCGTCAGCTTGGTGGTGGTGGTGGTGGTGGTTCTTATCACTTATCACGAGAAGCCATGAAGGGACAAAGGCCTCTCACAACTTTTCCTCTCATTGCTGTCTTGTCTAGCTCCACCGCTGTTAATTTTCTCGTTACTTCTACTTACTGACGCCATTCCTTAATCCTCAGCCTTAACTCCTTCCATACTGGGACACATCTTTACCTTGAGATTTGTGTACGACTAGACCATTTTGTTTACATAAGGAAAAGTCAATGGAGGTCAGTCAGAAGATTAATGGCAGCAGTCTTCACTATTTTTAATCCCCGCCATAAGTTGCTGTACAAAATCACCAAATAGTAAGCGGAATGAAAATTGAAACACGTCATGGTACTGAAGGGGCTCGTATTCTGAAACGCTTTGCTCTCTCACCATCACTACTTTCCAAAGGCTCTACTTGAAGATACTCGTGTTTTTAAGGGTATTCTTATGTTTCTAGTGATATACTGGCAAGATTTCCTGATTATTATGAGGAGAAACTGTCTTGAAAACCCAGCTAGTCGTCTCTATGGCCTTGGAAAACTGTGGTGAGAGAACAAGGCGTTTCTGAATAGGGGCGTATAGTCTCCTTCAGTCCTCGTGTGTTCTGGTGGCCTCCTTTTCAATTGGCAGTGGTTTTATGTGTTAGTTGTATGTGTTAATTCTTTGACTAGTGGGCAGTTTCTTCTTATAATCGCTAATTTATCTGGTTGCTTTAAAAATACTCTCTCTCTCTCTCTCTCTCTCTCTCTCTCTCATGTGCGTCCAAGCAGATAATTATTTCTTTCCTCAAGTGCTCCGAATGTTAATAAAGCCATCTGTGAGACTGTTCGCATGACACTCACTCAAGCTCAGTAAAAAGATCCATGATTTGAATACAAAATTAACGCCTTCAATACTGTGACGCAGTTTTACCATGATTTTGTGTGTGATGAGATGATTTTATTTACGTTAGGAAGGGTCTATGGAGCTCAGAAGATTAATGGCTGGAGTTTTCACTATTTTAATCCCCACATAAGTTTCTAAAGCTGGATGAAATCACCAAATAGTTAGCTGAAAAAATATGAAAACGTGTCATGCTACTGAAAAGGTTAACATCAGAGCATCACGAGTCAGTTTCTTCACCTCCCAGCACACAAGACCAGAGACGTGACGAGGAGCTTAAGAACGTCGCTTGCTTTATACACAACCCCACACGGAGAGGTCTGGTTGAGGCTATCGGGGTCGTTCGAGTAATCCTAATTAGACGCGAGGCTGTGAAGTGAAGGGCTTGTGGGAGGTAAGAACTGGGCAAGGACTGGGCAGGGCTGGGCTGGGCAAGACGTGATACTTAAGGCAAGGCTATTAATTTCTCCTGGTTTTATTGAGGCAGATAAGTGGTAAGTGTTAGATTATTAGTGAGTGTGTGTCTCTCTCTCTCTCTCTCTCTCTCTCTCTCTCTCTCTCTCTCTCTCTCTCTTGCTGGTTGAGACGTAGCTTTGCCCGAAGGTTACCTTATTACGCCACCGTACCTGTCCCTCCAATAATTAGCTGTTCACTCTCTCGGTAATAGCCAGATGGTGCTTTATGACCCGTGGTGTGTTGCTCCCAGCGCCGCCACACCTCCACACACACACACACACACACACACACACACACACACACACACACACACACACACACACGCACCTGCTTCTCCCCTTCCTCGATTTGAATTTTAAGTGTTATTTGTTTGAAATTGTGTTCTTTTATTTACTTTTGATGATGGTAACGATGGTAATGATGGTGGTGGTGATGGTGGTGGTGGTGGTGGTGGTGGTGGTGATGGTGGTGGTGATGGTGATGGTGATGCTGATGCAGTAATAAATCATGTGGAGCAAAGAATTCCAGATCGTGGAGTGAGCAAGACAGAGAATTTTACGACTACAGAAGATTATACACATTATTACTACTACTACTACTACTACTACTACTACACCCACCATCACCACCAATACTTCAATAACCTACCACACATTACATCCACCAATCTGACCTTTTATTCCTCCTCTTCATCCACCTCTTTCCACTCTTACCACCACCACTGCTGCTCCTCGTGGCTTCTATTCTGCCGCCCTCCCTCAACCGGCCTCCAATCCACCTGCCTCCACTCACCTCCCAAGGCTCTTTGCCTCGTTGAAATCAATAAAGGCGTCTCTTTTACCCCTTATACACCCACGAGACTAAACCTAACCTAGTTCCACACACACACACACACACACACACACACACACACACACACACACACACACACACACACACACACACACAGGATACAATAATAAAACAGGTGGTGGTCTCGCAGTCAGCCTCGCCAAGTCACTAGAGAGCTGACCAGTTGCGATGCCTAACTGGATGTAGTCAAGTTGTACAGCTGTTTTTGTGGGTCTTACGAGATTAAAAGTACTGATGTGTGGACTGTTTAGTTAGTGTGGTTGTCTATCTGTCTGTCTGTCTGTCTGTCTGTCTGTCTGTCTGTCTGTCTCTCTCTCTCTCTCTCTCTGTGTGTGTGTGTGTGTGTGTGTGTGTGTGTCTAGAGTACTTTGCCATGTGTTATACCTTAGAAGAAGAGGGAGAAGAGGGAGGAGAAGGAGGAGGAGAAGGAGGAGGAGAAGAAGAAGAAGAAGAAGAAGAAGAAGAAGAAGAAGAAGAAGAAGAACAAGAACAAGAACAACAACAACAACAAGAAACAATACTCAAGAGCACTCCATAGAATAAAACATAAAAGATTACAAATAAAAGAAGTAAAGATGTAGAAAAAGAAGAATAAAAGCACGGAAGCACAAGGCAAAACCACAACCAATTACTAAAAACGCACAAAAAAAAGCAGGAAAAAAACAGAACATAAAAAAAACATGGTAAAAATAAGAAAAAAAATGAAAAAAAAAGAAGAGAGAAGAAGAAACAGGAGAGTAACCAAGGACACAAGAAACTTTGCATGCTGAACACCAGTCATTACTCGCATGTGTGTGTGTGTGTGTGTGTGTGTGTGTGTGTGTGTGTGTGTGTGTGTGTGTGTGTGTGTGTGTGTATGACAAGCCCTAACCCTTCCTTACCCTACTCTAGAAGCCCTGCCCTCCCTGCCACTCAGCTCCACCGCAAATTACACGCTCAACACAGCCATAAGCCGCCCCCATCACCAGCCCGGCCGCCACCACGCAACACGCTGTCATTTTCCCTGTAAACCCTTGTAATGTATAAGTAAACAGGAATTTAAATAAGGAGAGCCTGTAATCTGGGCGTCGGGTGAGGAGGAAAATTGAACACTGCGTAGAGGAGGGATACTAGTAGTGGTGGTGGTGGTGGTGGTGACGTGACGAAGGTTAGCAGAGGGAAGGGTCAGTGTAGGTGTGTAATGATGCGAGGGGACGTGTCATAGTGCGTGTGGTCAGTGTTGGGTATCGTGTCAGCTCTCAAACGCTTATTAACTATTTCCCAAACGTTATTTCCTGTTAGTTTTGCTTCTAAAGGATTTCATGACGCCAGTGATACTTCAATAATGGTTTTAATCCCTTCAGTACCATGACGCGTTTCCATATTCATTCTGCTTACTATTTGGTGATTATATACAGCTTCAGAGACTTGTATGGGGATCAAAATAGTGAAGACTGTGGCCATTATCTTCTGACCAACACATACTCTTCCTAATGTCAATAAAATGGTCTAAGTGTACACAAATCTCAAGGTAAATATGAGTCTCAGTATTAAAGGGTAAATTTCCCGTTAGTTTTGCCTCTAAGGGATTTTATAACGCCAGTGGTACTTCAACAATGGTTTTAAGTTACCAGGTGAAAAAAAAAAAAATAACAAGAAACATCATTTATCATCTCCCTTCAAAATAACCCTTTTCTATATGATAACTCAGAGTGAATCAGGTAACACAACGCATCCTCTTCTTGTATTTCAGGAGACCGCGAAACATCCGTGTGTGTGTGTGTGGCCAAGGGGACGCCGCGGCACGCCTCGCCACCTGGTCCTTGCCGCAACACCTGGTCAGACACACCTGGTACACAGCACACCCTTAGCTCTCTCTCTCTCTCTCTCTCTCTCTCTCTCTCTCTCTCTCTCTCTCTCTCATACATGCACACCTTGATTGAGCTCCCGCCAGGTACACCCGCCACTTAAGATTAAATATTTACCTGACGTGCAATACAGTGCGGTTACCTGCTGGCTGATTAATCTAATGTACACCGCGAGAACCGACACTCCTGCGGTGGTAATTGTGTGTGTGTGTGTGTGTGTGTGTGTGTGTGTGTGTGTGTGTGTGTGTGTGTGTGTGTGTGTGTGTGTGTGTGTAGCTAGACACGTGCATGGTGCTGGAGGTGTGTGTGTGTGTGTGTGTGTGTGTGTGTGTGTGTGTGTGTGTGTGTGTGTGTGTGTGTGTGTGTGTGTGTGTGTAGAGCTAGACACGTGCATGGTGCTGGAGGGTGTGTGTGTGTGTGTGTGTGTGTGTGTGTGTGTGTGTGTGTGTGTGTGTGTGTGTGTGTGTGTGTGCGCGCGCACTTGCATGGCTTCCCTCCCTCACGCGATTGAATCTAATATATTTTTTCACATAATAATAACTATAACCAGACAACTTGCATGTAATTATTATCAAGAGCGATAATAATGCTGACGATGATTATGATTAGCAATGTAAAAAAATAAATAAAAATAACAAAAATAATAGTAATAATAAACGAATGCATGCCAGTTAACACACCCACAACGTGTCAAAAGTGTAGGCAAGCCAGACATTCAATTCGACCTGCTTGTGTGTGTGTGTGTGTGTGTGTGTGTGTGTGTGTGTGTGTGTGTGTGTGTGTGTGTGTGTGTGTGTGTGAAAAGGGCCATATTTCTCACGTTCACACGCCAGACAGCCACCACAGGCACACAAATACCGTGCTATTCCCACCAACAACACCCTTGCCCGCCTTCTCTTCTTCACCCAAGAAAAAAAGTACAATGATCTGAGAGTAAAAATTATGGCGATAAGATATACAAACGAGCCAATCATTCACACACACATACGCGTCCGCAGAGGAACGATCTGATGACATGCATATGGGTCACTTTGGGGTGCTGGGTGTGCGAGGATCAATGCGTAGAAGTGTTAGCAGCACCACAGGCTACATTTGTTGAGGTGATTTACCAAGCGGTGTCCTGCGGCGGCCGGGAAGGCATTACGTATCTCAGACAACAATGGGGACAGCTCTGAGGGAAGGGTCGGGGCGCAGGACAAGGAGAAAGAGGACGAGAACAAGGCCGGGGAAGAGAGAGAGAGAGAGAGGATGGAGGTAAGTGTAGTTTTCCGTTGGTGGCAGCACGCAACGCCACACCAGCTCACCTTAACAAGGGCGGAGGCGAGGTGGCGGCGGTGGGTTCCGAGGAGACACACGCATTCCTGTGGGGCGAGGGCGAGCCAACCAAGAGCCTCGTGCCGCAACCTTCACTTGCCACCAATAGCACCACAAGCACCACACCACCACACAATCCAATGCTGGCTCCTGGGTTTCACCACACTATATCCCGGCACGTGACCGATACCCACCACTACTGTCGGCGCTGCAGCGATCACACTCACACACACACTGGTTGGATGGGATGCCCTGTGTCCTGGGACTGTTGCAGCACTCAGCACCTCACAGGGTCCACACAGCACTTCAGCGAGACTCACCACTTCACTATTCACTATTCCAACACTCACAACACCGCTACGGCACCACCGGTATACGTAACACTGGGAATTCGGAATAAACTGCCTCCTCCTGGGAGACGCAGCGCTACACTGTGGACGCAGACACACACTAACATCCTGCAGCAGTCACCACTCTCACACGTGCCCCACGGGAACTTCTTCAGGGTGTGCACACGTGGTTGAGGGTGGACACAGGGGTGGAGCGGTAACCACGGAGGACACAGTGACGCACACCACACGCTCACAGCGAGGGCCTGAGCCACACTGAAGCCACAAGCTTGCCGATACCGCCCAGCCAGCCAGCCAGCCCCAGCCGCTGCCTCCACCCGCAACCACCGCCACCGCTGCCGCCGCTCGCTCCTCCCCTCCCCGCCTCGCCTCGCCTCGCCTCGCCACGCACTCGATAACCTCTATTCCCGCTTCTTCTTTGCGGGGCGCCTCTACCAAACTGATAAAGCTTTGCACCAGGAAATGCTCCCGATTATATACCCTCTCCCTCAACACCCCCCGACGAATAAGGCGGCGTCACACAGGCAAGATATCCATTACACTGCCACCCTCACGCCTCTAACTTCACCTCCCTCACCGCCACACCCACACACGCACACACACATCTGTTAACAAGTGCCTAAGCCTCATTGATCCCCCACAAGCCACCACCAACGCTACCACCACCAGCACCGACGAGGCTTCCACTCCAGCCCAACGCAACACGACCATCAGAGCAGAGCAGGGCGTAGTAAATCTGCATCTAGGTAATAAACTTTCTCTATTGCCCCGTCGCCCTCCCTATCGCCCCACCCCCGCCTCAGGGTTCCTCTCGGGCCCCCTTCAGACACCCTGGGGCACGCAAACGGGACACCTTGCTGGGGGTTGAAGGCAAAAACATTCACACATACTGCTGCTACTGTGTGTGTGTGTGTGTGTGTGTGTGTGTGTGTGTGTGTGTGTGTGTGTGTGTGTGTGTGTGTGTGTGTGTTATATTTAGTCTCGGGATTAAAATAGCAGAAAGGATATAATGTTAAGCGAGGAGTGAAGAATGTGAGAGAATAATAAATATTAGAATGTGAAAATGAAAAAAAATGTAAATAAAAAAAGGAAATACGAGGAAAAGTATAAAATAAATGAATGAAAAAATACACGAGAGAGAGAGAGAGAGAGAGAGAGAGAGAGAGAGAGAGAGAGAGAGAGAGAGAGAGAGAGAGAGAGATTAAAGAAAAAGCTGTTGGAATGTCACCTTGAGTCACGTTCCGAGAGAGAGAGAGAGAGAGAGAGAGAGAGAGAGAGAGAGAGAGAGAGAGAGAGAGAGAGAGAGAGAGAGAGAGAGAGAGAGAGAGAGAGTATAAAAAGTATGACAAACGGTACGTATATTTCCTCCCATCTTCGCTTACATCCTTTTTTCTCTCCTTTTTTTTTTCCCCTCCTCTACTCTCCTTCATCTCCCTCTCCGTTCTTCCTCTTCCTCTTCCTCCACTTCCCTTTCTTCCCTCCTCCTCTTACACCCTTTTACTTAATCCCTTTCTTCTTCTCCACTTTCCTCTCTTCCTTCTTTACTCTCCTTCTCTTCCTCTCTCAATTCCCTTCCTCTTTCATTCATTTTTCCTGCTCTTTCTGTTCCCAAACCTCTTACATATTTTCGCAAAGCTTCTTCCTTCCTCCTCCTCCTCCTCCTCCTCCTCCTTCTCTCCAAAGCGAGGCTGAGCAAGTCACGAACCAAACAGAAGAGCGAGAGAACCATTCTGGGGATTGTTTGTTTGGAGATGAAGCACCAGGAGGAGGAGGAGGAGGAGGAGGAGGAGGAGGAGGAGGAGGAGGAGGAGGAGGAGGAGCGGCAAAAGAAATGTGGAGAGACGAGCTTAAGAAGAAAACGAAATAAACACATTTGGAGGGGGAGAAACACACACACACACACACACACACACACACACACACACACACACACACACACACACACACACACACACAGCCTTGCCGCATTCTTGTGAGAGAGAGTGAGGAGAGGAGAGAGAGAGAGAGAGAGAGAGAGAGAGAGAGAGAGAGAGAGAGAGAGAGAGAGAGAGAGAGAGAGAGAGAGAGAGAGAGAGAGAGAGAGAGAGAGAGAGAGAGAATAAACACACAAAAACAAGAAAAAAGAACAAACTGCCACAAGAAACGTAAAAAAATAAAGAAATGCAACAAAAAATCACATGAGAACCAAAAATAAAAGAGAGAGAGAGAGAGAGAGAGAGAGAGAGAGAGAGAGAGAGAGAGAGAGAGAGAGGAGGGATATAGGGAGAGAAGAGTCTGAATTATGTGACGTTATGGACAGGACGGGGAAATACGGTACGTGGAAAGAATATAAAGTAAGACCGAGAGAGAGAGAGAGAGAGAGAGAGAGAGAGAGAGAGAGAGAGAGAGAGAGAGAGAGAGAGAGAGAGAGAGAGAGAGAGAGAGAGAGAGAGAGAGAGAGAGAGAGAGAGAGAGAGAGAGAGAGAGAGAGAGAGAGAGAGAGAGATATGCGCCAGTAGTTAGCAGTGCCATTCTACTCTGACACTATGGCATATAAACAACAGCAGGAAGAAGAGAGAGTGCCAGATGGAGGAGGAGGAGGAGGAGGAGGAGGAGGAGGAGGAGGAGGAGGAGGAGGAGGAGGAGGAGGAGGAGGAGGAGGTTAAGAGACACTCAGGAAGAATGAAGATGTAACATGAAAGGGAAACACTACAACAAAAAGAGGAATAAGAAAGAGGAAGGGAGAAAAAAAGACTGAAATTGATGACGCACTGTAAGAAGAGGAGGAGGAGGAGGAGGAGGAGGAGGAGGAGGAGGAGGAGGAGGAGGAGGAGGAGGAGGAGGAGGAGGAGGAAACAAGGCGTTCTTCCTCCCTCAACGACGGAAGAAGACATCGTGAGAGAGACATTGACCCTTCTTCTTCTTCTTCTTCTTCTTCTTCTTCTTCTTCTTCTCCTCCTCCTCTTCCTCTTCCTCTTCCTCTTCCTCTTCCTCCTCCTCCTCCTCCTCCTGTGGCATCTTTACGAGTCACCAATAAATCACCAACAAATCTTCTCTTGTTCCTCTTTCTTCTTTTTCACTTCCTTCTCTCTCTCTCTCTCTCTCTCTCTCTCTCTCTCTCTCTCTCTCTCTCTCTCTCTCTCTCTCTAGACGATAATTTCCCTGACACAGACAATCAGGGCCACCATAAAAGAGAGAATTGGGCCATTACTGCCTCCCAGGTGGTGGTGGTGGTGGTGGTGGTGGTGGTAATGTGGTGGAGACTACACACCCACACCCATACCCGCATCCATTTCTCTATCTCTCTCTTGCTCTTATCCACACTTGTCTTATTTTGCTTGGTTCTAGACTGACTGACTGACTGACTGACTCTCTCTCTCTCTCTCTCTCTCTCTCTCTCTCTCTCTACGTACCTTTCCAGCAATTCATTTCATATAGAGCCATTACCAAGTCTCAAGGAAGCAAATCAGTTAATATATAGAGAGGAAACAGAGAAGCGTTCAAGTATACCGTATCACACAACGAAGCTATATAGTTTAATCTCTTCAGTACCAGGACGCGTTTCCACATTCATTTTTTTTTTTTTTTTATGTAAGAGGGAGAACTGACAAAAATTAATTAGAGAGAAAAGGCCCACTGGAATTACAGTCTGGTTAGTATTTGGTGATTTTATACAGCTTCAGAAACTTATGTTGGGGATTAAAATAGTGAAGACTGTTGCCATTAATCTGATCTCCATAGACCCTTCCTAATGTCAATAAAATAACTTAAGCTGAAAATGCGTTCCTGTACTGCGGTGGTTTAAGTTGATAGGGGAAGAGAAGCAGGGAGGTGGACAATAAGAAGAGAAACACGGAGGTGGACAATTAGAGAAGAAAAACAGGGAGATGGGCAATAAGGGGAAGAAAGCAGGGAGATGAACAAAGAGAGGAAAAACAGGGAGATGGAAAATAAGGGGAAGAGAAACAGGGAGGTGGACAATAAGAAGAGAAACAGGGAGGTGGACAATAAGGGAAAAAAAACAAGTTGTAAAAAAAATGGAGTTCTTAACAGGGGGGAGAGCAATCACAGCGTTACCTACCTTGTTATTGTTGATCTTCGGGGGCGGTGGTTTCTTCTTAGCCGTATCAGACTTGACGCGATCCGGGAAGGGGTCCAGCCTCCTCGTGCTGTTCTTCTCTGACGCCCGCACGCATCGCTGGGGAAAGAAGATGTAGACGTTAATAGTGTAAGGAGCCTATACATAAACAGTTCAGCTCTGCATCTCCATTCTTTCAAAAGTCTCCTGTTTAAGTGGCAAGTTTTCAAGGGTTCAAGGTTCTAAT
>NC_059269.1:11401128-11403628 GCF_017591435.1 Portunus trituberculatus | reverse complement strand
CTTTTATCTCTTGCTCGCTCGCGTCAGGGAAATGAAACACGTGGGTGAAACAAAACAATCCCTGTGCAAACTAATCAGAAAAAAAGTTAATCATAAATACATAAAAATAAGAGATGAAAGAAGTAATTAAGATTATTAACTGTGACATAATAATAATAATAATAATAATAATAATAATAATAATAATAATAATAATAATAATAATAAAACACACACAAGGGATGGAAGAAGTAACTAGGATTATTAACTGTGACAAAAAAAAAAAAAAAAAAAAGGGATTGAAAGAAGTAATTAGGATTATTAACTCTGATTAAAAAAAAAGAAAGGTGAAAGAAGTAGCTAAGATTATCAATTGTGACAAAAAAAAAGGATGAAAGAAGAGACGAAAGGAATGAAAGAAGTAACTATTACCAACTGTCATAAAATTAAAAAAAGGATGAAAGAAGAGATGAAAGTAGTAACTAACATTATTAACTGTCATAAATAAAAAAAAGGATGAAAGAAGAGACGAAAGGAATGAAAGAAGTAACTATTACCAACTCATACAATTAAAAAAAGGAAAGAAGAGATGAAAGAGATGAAAGAAGTAACTAGCATTATCAACTGTGACAAAATAACCACTAAGGCAATTCCTGTGTAAGCTAATGGTGAAGGAAAATGAATTATAAATAGATGAAAAAAGGATAAAAAGATGCAATTAGTATTATCAAATGTAGCGAAAAAAAAAGAAAGAAAAGAAATCCGTGTGTAAACAAATAATGAAAACTAATTCTAAATACATGAACAAAGAAAGAAAAGATGCAATTAGTATGATTAATTGTATCATTAACTGTGCTCGCTCTAATTTGACAAGAAAAATAACAGGTTGATATAAAACAGGGCGAGGGTAAAAAAAAATATATATAAATAAATAAATAAATAAATAAATAAATAAATAAATAAGCAATCTGTGTAAATTAATCATAAAAAAATAATTACAAATACAGAAAAATAAAGGATGAAAGAAGTGACTTGTATTATTAACACACACACACACACACACACACACACACACACACACACACACACACACACACACACATAAATAAATAAATAAAAAAAAAGGGAATGTGTAAACCAACGATAAAAAATTGACAGAACAAAAAACAAAAACAAAAATTAATTATAAATACATAAAAAAGGGTGAAAGAAGCAGCTGGCATTACTAACTTTGACAAAAAAAAAAAAAAAAAAGGACATTAAATGGATAAATGTTTGAAGATAATAACGAACACCAGAAAAATGTCACGTAATGAAAAAAAAACAAATAAATAAAAAGCGGGAAATAGCAAGAAAAAAAAAAACCGCATAAAACAAGAAAACAACACAAAAGAAATAAAAAAAAAAAACCTGAGCGCACACACACACACACACACACACACATTAAATAGGTAGGCAGTTAATTAGGTAGCGATAAAATATGTAAGAGATTAACCAAATAAAGAGTAACAAACTACCATTACCACTACCATCACTTATCAACACACCTCTAACCCCTTCAGTACCCTTAACCCTTCAGTACCACGCCGCCTTTTCACATTCCTTCCAGTTACTAATTTGGCGAATTTATACAGCTTCAGAAACTTATGTGAGGATTAGAACAGTGAAGACTCTGGCCATTAATCTTCTGACCTCCATAGACCCTTTCTAATGTCAACAAAATGGTCTTATCGTACACAAAACTCAAGGTAAAAAATGTGTCTCAGTACTGATAATCTCACACCCCCAGCATCCCTCACCTACCCCCCCAAAAAAAAAAAAAGACAGTTACACACGATTACATAGGAAGAAGCACCTGGTTACTATTTAGCGAATTTATACAGCTTCAGAAACTTATGTGAGGATTAGGACAATGAAGACTCTGGCCATTAATCTTTTAACCTCCACAGACCCTTTCTTATGTCGACAAAATATCGTACAGAAAACTCAAGGTAAAAAATGCGTCTCAGTACTGAAGTGGTTAAACTCATAAACTCACACCCCCAGCCACCTCATCACCCCCAAAAAAGACAGTTACATAGGAAGAAGAAGCAAGGGGAGATACACCACTAACATTGACGATGGTAATTTCAAACTTTCAAGGAAAACAGATGGATAATATGAGAGAAAATGATTATGATTATGAGAGTGATAGATCAACACCACAATGATGATGGATGGAGAGAGAGAGGGGAAAAAAGTGCAAAGATTAGAGACAGCCATGGCCAGTCAATAACCACAGAGCAGTGTTTAAAGCGCCAATAAAAGTCATGATGAGTGTTACGAGAGAAAATGATGATTATGATGACGATATCTCAACACCACAATGATGATGTATGAGGAGGAGGAGGAGGAGGAGGAGGAGGAGGAGGAGGAGGAGGAGGAGGAGGAGGAGGAGGAAAGATGAGAGGAGAGGAAGAAAAGATGATGGGAGTAAAGATGAAAGGCGCCACACACACACACACACACACACACACACACA
>NC_059269.1:11393628-11396128 GCF_017591435.1 Portunus trituberculatus | reverse complement strand
GCCTGTTATTTAGTATACTTATTTCCTAAACTACTAATTACTTCACAACATCATTACTTGTTCCACAGCTACCTCCAATTTTTAACTCCTTCAGTATCAAGACGCGTTTTAATACTTATTCTAGATACTATTT
This sequence comes from Portunus trituberculatus, assembly GCF_017591435.1. Lineage (NCBI taxonomy): Eukaryota > Metazoa > Arthropoda > Malacostraca > Decapoda > Portunidae > Portunus > Portunus trituberculatus. The sequence continues at coordinate 11,395,995 of NC_059269.1, read as the reverse complement.
AGTGATTTTATACAGCTTCAGAAACTTATGTGGGGGATTAAGATAGTGAAGACTGTGACTATTAATCTTTTGGCCTCCATAGACACTTCCTAATGTCAATAAAATCGTCTAATGAAACCTGAAACTCAAGGTAGAAATGAATCCCAGTACTGAAGGAGTTAAACTGTGTAAAAATCGCTAAATCTCTTTATTTTCATCGTTCCAGTGGGCCATTTTTTAATAGTTTTTTTTCCCCATTGGTAGTTCTCCCTCTTAAATAAAAATATCTTTATTGCAGATGCTTATAAATATTTCATGCATTACTTCTGGTGCTGGGAATTGTTTTGTATCGCAGTGAAAGGGTTGATGTCAGTAGTGGTCAATAAAATAGCTAGATAACACAGTGGAAGACTTTCTCCACCACCTACCCATCCATTCATTCCCTCCTTCCAACCCAAGCTAGACGGAAAAGTGGCGATTAAATGTACCGGAAAAAGGAGAAAATTTACGAGAGAGAGAGAGAGAGAGAGAGAGAGAGAGAGAGAGAGAGAGAGAGAGAGAGAGAGAGAGAGAGAGAGAGAGAGAGAGAGTCAAATGTAAGGCTAATCTTTCTCCAGAGTGGATGGGTTGAGCACCTTACTGTCACTGTTAACTTATTACCTGCTGTGGTGGTAGTAGTAGTAGTAGTAGTAGTAGTAGTAGTAGTAGTAGTAGTAGTAGTAGTAGTAGTAGTAGTAGTAGTAATGAAGTGATTCCAAGCGTCACAGGTCCAAAGAAGAAAAATACCAGGAAGAACAACAACAACAACAACAACAACAACACTAGTACCAACACACATACCCTAAAAAAATAAATAAATAATAAAATAAATAAATAAATAAATAAATAAATGAGAATACTCCACAATCTACACACACACACACACACACACACACACACACACACACACACACACACACACACACACACACGACAATTACAAACAAGCCACAACACCGTCCCAGTCACAGCTCAAACCTCTCCAACACAAACACACCCTCAGTGAAGCGACCCTCTCTGTTCCTTTACTCCGCAATGATACAAGTAATAAGAGAAAGTCAAGAATGTAGAGAGGGGACTGCCAGCTTCGGTGTGTGTGTGTGTGTGTGTGTGTGTGTGTGTGTGTGTGTGTGTGTGTGTGTGTGTGTGTGTTGGCAGTATGGATGTTATGGGAGGAGGAGGAGGAGGAGGAGGAGGAGGAGGAGGAGGAGGAGGAGGAGGAGGAGGAGGAGGAGGAGGAGGAGGAGGAGGAGGAGGAGAGAAAACGGGAAGATTGAATGATGGGAAGACAGCAAGGACTGATAAAGTTATGAAGAGGAAGGGATGGAAGAGAAAGAGGAGGAGGAGGAGGACCGAACAAGTGGGGAGATGACTAAAGAGTGTTAGAGAGAGTATGAGATTTTGCAGATGGAGGAGGAGGAGGAGGAGGAGGAGGAGGAGGAGGAGGAGGAGGAGGAGGAGGAGGAGGAGGAGGAGGAGGAGAGGAGGGAGAGGAGGATAAGGAGATGATGAGGGAGGAGGAGGAGAGAGAGAGAGAGAGAGAGAGAGAGAGAGAGAGAGAGAGAGAGAGAGAGAGAGAGAGAGAGAGAGAGAGAGAGAGAGAGAGAGAGAGAGAGAGAGAGAGAGAGAGAGAGAGAGAGAGAGAGAGAGAGAGAGAGAGACGGGGAGGGCGATGCTAAAATGGCTGTAGAGTAAACATATGAGAGAGAGAGAGAGAGAGAGAGAGAGAGAGAGAGAGAGAGAGAGAGAGAGAGAGAGAGAGAGAGAGAGAGAGAGAGAGAGAGAGAGAGAGAGAGAGAGAGAGAGAGAGTATATTTATGACACTTTATATACTTTTTTTTTTATTTTAATTTCATACCATGTCGTTTCAGGACAAAGAGGAGGAGGAGGAGAAGGAGGAGAAGGAGGAGGAAGAACAAGAACCACAAAAACACCAACCACCATCACAACCTCCACCACAACCACCACCACCACCACCACAAACACAACATGAACAAGGCATAACAAAAGAAACATTTCACCCCAAACATCTTTCTCCCCACACCAATACAGTGCTACACATTAATAACCCCGACACACACACACACACACACACACACACACACACACACACACAGGGGGGGAATATAACAACACAATATAAATACTCAGGTAGTGAAGTGAAGAGGAGATTTCCACGTTTTTGCCCCATTAATCAGAGAGAGAGAGAGAGAGAGAGAGAGAGAGAGAGAGAGAGAGAGAGAGAGAGAGAGAGAGAGAGAGAGAGAGAGAGAGGAAGGGAGGGTTGGCGGATGAATCAATAACTTGCTGGTGGGACGCGCGCACGCACACACACGCACACACACACAC
>NC_059269.1:11371128-11388628 GCF_017591435.1 Portunus trituberculatus | reverse complement strand
CATTCACTAGGGGGCACCAAACCTTCTTCTCCTTCTTCACTAACTTACTTAAGGCGATCATACACAACTCTCAAGGCAAACAGGGCGGAAAGATGAGCCGGTCTTGCCACTACAATATTACAAAGACCAGGTAGCACGGAGGGTTGTACGTCACACTGCTTGTCATTATTTTCATTAGCCGACCAAACCTCGCCTCCCGTAACTTTGCCATGGCTAGTGATGCGAGAAATTTACGTAACTCTGCAATGTGGAAGGGCTGGGGTTAAAAAGTTCTCGTTTATTTGCAGTGGTGAGTGCAGGAGTGGTGTCAGCGGTGGGATAGGGGTGAGGGGGATGAAGGGGGAAGGTTCTGGTCCAGCTAGGAGTAGATGTGTGGTGTAGTGGGCAGCCAAGTGCTTGGAAGTGAGTAGGTAAATAAGTAAAGGGTGATACTTAAATGATTAACCCGTTTAATAACCAGACACATTTTTACCTTGAGATTTCTGTACGATTAGATACTTTTAGTGCCATTAGGAAGGGTCTATGGAGGTCAGAAGGTTAATGGTCCATTCTTCAGTATTCTAATCCCACATATAAGTTTCTGAAGCTGTATAAAATCACAAACAGTAAATAAACTAAATATGGAAACATGTCATGGTACTCAGGGGATTAAGAAACACACACACAAAAAAAAAAAAGTAAATAAATAAATAAGCAAGTAGTTGTTTTAAGTCAGTAAGATATATGAAGGTAAGCTAAGATAACGTAGAAATAAACTAAAGTGAACTAAAGGTAAATTAAGGTAGAGTAAAACGAAAGATTAGAAAAAAGAAAAGGAGATGAGAACGGATGAGGGAAGGTTAGGTAAGGTAAGGTAAGACAAATCAAGCGCGGTCAAGCCAGGTCAGATTAGGTAACGTGTAGGCAGTTACGTAGGTGGACAGGTGGGCATGTAACAGGATTAATAAAGGAGGAGGAGGAGGAGGAGGAGGAGGAGGAGGAGGAGGAGGAGGAGGAGGAGGAGGAACAGGAGGAGGAGGAGGAGGAGGAGCTGGAGGAGGAGGAGGAGGAGGAGGAGGAGGAGGAGGAGGCCAGGTAAGTACTAGAAACATAACAGGTAGTCAAGGTGAGCTGTACAAACTCCTTTACAAACTCACCTGAGCTCGAGAAATAATAAATAATAATAAAAATAAATAAAATAAATCGAAAGTCTTCATTTGACACTTGCTAATAAGAATGAACACAGAGACTTTCCTTTCAACAACTTCTTAATAACACGTAAAAATCTTGTGAGGAAAAAAAAAAAAAAAAGCAGATTAAAAATAGTTACATTATCTCCCCTCTCTCATTTTATCCTTTCTTTTTTCCCTCTTCCTTCCTCCTCCTCCTCCTCCTCCTCCTCCTCCTCCTCCTCCTCCTCTTCCTCTCCTCGTTGTAATTATACATTAATGACGACCAATTTTGCTGAGGAGTGAAGGAGGAGGAGGAGGAGGAGGAAGGCAAACGAGGGGCGGGTTAAAAATTGAGGATCATTTCCTTAATTTGAGAGAAAAAGACAGGGTGAGGAGATGGTTAGCAGCACGGAAGGAGGAGGAGGAGGAGGAGGAGGAGGAGGAGGAGGAGGAGGAGGAGGAGGAGGAGGAGGAGGAGGAGGAGGAGAAGGAGAAGGAGAAGGAGAAGGAGAAGGAGAAGAAGAAGAAGAAGAAGAAGAAGATGATGATGATGATGATGATGATGCAAGAAAGAAAGAAAGGAAAAAAGAAAAGAAAAACATGAAGCCCTAAACAAGAACGCGGACAAAGAAGCAAGAAAAGGTGTAAGAAAAAAGTAAAAGAGAAAAAAAGAAGAAAAAAAGATGAGAACGAACCAACAAAGAAGAAAAAAAACAAGAAAAGAAGATTAACAAATAAAAAGAAAAAAAAAAAAAGAGAAAGAAAGAGAAACGAAAGACATGAAGGAGAACAAGAATATAAAAAGAGAAAAAGAGAGAAAAAAAAACTAGAACAAGGACACGGGAACTGGAATAAAGAATGGAAGAACACACACACACACACACACACACACACACACACACACACACACACACACACACACACACACACACACACACACACACAGTTATGTATGGTTATGTTTCTTGCCGAATTTTGGAGCAAGTCATGCACTCAACGACCAGAGAGAGAGAGAGAGAGAGAGAGAGAGAGAGAGAGAGAGAGAGAGAGAGAGAGAGGATTGGCCAGTTAATTTCCAGACTCACAGTTGGCGTAAAGTTTCAAGCAAGTGGAGTCATTTTCCTTGCTCTCTCTCTCTCTCTCTCTCTCTCTCTGTAAAATACTTCCATTCTATTCTCACTTCATCCAAATTCACTTTCTTTTTTTCACCACGCTACACTTCCTTCCTTTTATTCTCTCTCTTTCTCTCTCTCTCTCTCTCTCTCTCTCTCTCTCTCTCTCTCTCTCTCTCTCATACAGACTCACCAATATTCTTTGCTTTGTTTTTCTTTTTCGTCGCTGTCTCTTTCTTTTCCTTTCTCCAACATTATTCCTCCTCCTCCTCCTCCTCCTCCTCCTCCTCCTCTTCTTCTTCCTTCTCCTTTCTCTTCCTCATTTCCATTTTCTTTCACCTTATTTTTTCTTCCTTCTAACATTTTTCTCGCTCTCCATTTTCTTCTTTCCATCTTCTGACACTGGTTCTCTTTTCTCCTTTTCTCTATTGTCTATCTCATTTACATCTTTATCTTCCTTTCTTCTTCCTTTTCTTCTTCTTCTTCTTCCTCTTTCTCCTCCTTACTTCTCTTGTTCAATTCTCCTTTCTTTTTTTTTGCAACTTATTTTTTTTTTCTCTTTTAACACTTTCCCACTTTTATTTTCTCTTTCTCTCTTCATCCACTTGATCTTCTTTACCTTGTCTTTTACTGCTTCCTCCTCCTCCTCCTCCTCCTCCTCCTCCTCCTCCTCCTTTCCGCTGGCAATTTGTGTGTCTTTTCACTTTCTCGTATTCTTCCTCCGTTTTTTTTTTTTATCATTTTATCTGTTTCCTTCTTCCCATTTCATCTATTTCCTTTACTTCTTCCTCCCTTCCTTTCCTCACTGTATTTTTCTTTTGGTTATTCTTCCACTATTTTTCTCTCTCCTCCTTTTTCTTATTCTTTGCTTCCTCTTCCTTATATCTGTCTCACTTTTCAATCTTTATTCTTCGTGGTAACATTTTTCCTTAAGCTATTTTCCTTCCTTTCTTCTTTTTCCTCTTTCTTGCAACTCTCTCTCTCTCTTTTCTTTCTCAATTTAAGGTTTTTCTATTTCCTTTTACCTCTTTCATTCACCTCCTTTTCCTCTTCCTTTGTTCGCGTTACGTGGTATGGTAGTTAATCTCTCTCTCTCTCTCTCTCTCTCTCTCTCTCTCTCTCTCTCTCTGAATAACTGTTTCTTGTCTATATTCATGTATGTATCTATATATTCATCTAATTATTTATATATCAAGTTATCTATGTATATTATGGGATGTCTAGTTGATTTATTTATGTATGCATCTATTTAATGTCAATATTCATCTATGTATCGATTCCTATGTCTATCTATTCGCATATTAAACTATATATTCATATATCTTTCCATCTAGTTAACTATTCATTCATTGGTTATATATAAATTCATTCAGTACCATGGCGCGTTTCCATATTCATTCTGCTTCCTATTTGGTGATTTAATACAGCTTCAGAAACTTATGTGAGGATTAGAATAGTGAAGACTGTGGCCATTAATCTTTTGACCTCTATTGACCCTTCCTAATGTCAATAAAATGGTCTAATCGTATATAACTCTCAAGGAAAAATGCGTCCAAATATTGAAGTCTCTCTCTCTCTCTCTCTCTCTCTCTCTCTCTCTCTCTCTCTCTCGTCTCGGCTTTAATAATGCCACAAAATCACACAGTATATTCAGGAGCGGTAGTCGCGGTTAGGTACAATGACGATTATCTCTCGCCCTGCAATCATAATCCAACACGGGCCGCGCTCACCACTTGATATTCCGCTGGTTTTTCTCTATTGATTATAATGCTTACCGCCACTAATACCAAAGTCAAGATTTTTTTTATGATAATTACGTGTATATGATGACGAAATTGCATCCTCTCACCACTTTTTCCCCTTTTATTTTCATCCTTTCACTTGTATGTGTGTATGAGTGTGTATGAGTGTGTTTGTGTTCATGCATACTGATTTTTTTTCCAAAAGTATGCAATCACAAACCACTTATACTTAATTTGTTTGCCTCCGTGTCGCCTCAAGTCTGGATCACATAATTGGCCACAACATGTTACGCTATTATTGTTGCTTCCTGCCGCCTATTTGCATGGCGTGGACCGGGTGGAGGTTAGTCTGCGTGTGTCTGCGTGTGTGTGTATGATTATTATCAATTTGTTTTGGGTCTATTAACGTGGTGTGTTTTGCCCTCTGATAGCAAACACTGCATGGACAAACTTGTTCTTGACATGTGCCAGAAATTTAGACGTGTTTTTCGTGTTTTTTTTTTTTTTTTTTTTTTTTTGAGAGAGAGAGAGAGAGAGAGAGAATTAGTAGATGCACTCAAGGTAATAACTCCTAATTGCATCTTCTCCCAGTTATAAACCTATCTTAATTGTGTTTGTTTATTGAAAAGAGAAACTTGTAATGCAGAAAAATAGTCAAAAAATATGAATAGATGTGATAAATATAAGTAATAAGTGAGAAGAAACGATGCAAATTTCGCAAAACACCATTTTTATTTTATTTATTTTTTCATAAAGCCAGAAAGAAAAATGATTAGTGTATTTAGTGACATTTCTGTACCACTCCTGTCATTGGGAAGAAAATGTAATACTAGGTTTCCATAAGTTACCTGCCTAGTTGGTGATTCCCACTATCTTTCCTCTATATTACCTTTCTCCTCCTTCATTTTCCTTCCTTGTGTCATATTTTTCCTACACCAGCTTTCCTTATCCTCAACTCCTTATCCTTTATATACTCTTCTTTCACTAATAGTAGATTTTCATAAGTTACCTGCCTAGTTGCTAATTCCCACTGTCTTTCTCTATTTTTTCCCTTCTCCCTCCTTCATTCTCCTTCCTTGTGTCATATTTTTCCTACACCACCTTTCATTATCCTCAACTCTCTATTCTTTTACATAATTTCCTTTCACTAATACTTCGCGTCAGTTCATTTCCTTGTATCAGACCTTCATCTACTCATAAATAACCACACCAAAATTAATGATCACTACGGTAATAAAGAAAACTCAGACGCGGCTTATAATTACACGGTGACTATTATACATATTCTAGCCACCTTTCATCAGATTAATACACGGCTGATGAAGGGCGTTAATCACTCGAACTTAATGAGGTGGTAATGACACACGAATATCATTACGAGGCTGCTGTCAATACACTGTCTGCCTCTCGTGCCTTTACATCAAATATCACATCATTAACCCCTACAATACTGGGACACATTTTTACCTAGAGATTTGTGTACGATTAGACCATTTTATTGACATTAAGAGGGGTCTATGGATGTCAAAAGATTAATGACCACAGTCTTTACTATTTTAATCCCCCACATGAGTTTCTAAAGCTATATAAAATCACCAAATACAAACCAGAATGAATATGGAAATGCGTCATGATACTGAAGGGGTTTAAGTAACAACACAGCGCTCAGTCCTTCCCGCACCACAAAAAGTTTTACAGTAATGAAGGTTATTCCCGCAAAACACCGGGTATTTATTAATTCATTAACCTTTTTAATACTGGGACGCATTTTTACCATGAGTTTTCGGTGTGATTTGACGATTTTATTTACACTGGCAAGGTTCTATGGAGGTCAAAAGGTTAATGGTCCAGAATCTTCACTATTTTAATCCCCAAATGAGTTTCCGAAGCTGTATAAAACTGCGTAATGGTAACCAGAGTAAATACTGATGGGGTTAATTATACACTATGTTTTTATCAAAGGGAGTGACTGGGTGGGGTTCATGTAGCTTGCCTTACTGTATAGATTCTCATGTTTTTATCTTTACTTATATTCGCCTTTGAAGTTTCAGAGAATATTAATCTAAATTTGTATGTGTGTGTGTGTGTGTGTGTGTGTGTGTGATCAGCTCGCTATTCTTTCTTCCTTTTAATAAAATAAAAACGAATAAAATAATAAATAATAATAAATAAAGTGATAAAATAATAAAATAATCACATTTCTTTTTTCCTTGTCAACTCCTTCATTATTATTTTCTACACGTTTCCTGATCCACTAACCACTTAGAGACATCACTTCTTGTTCCACAGCCTCACCTAAGCACTGTACTGACTAGAAACTGCAAAAACTACCCTTTTTCACACCCCCTCTTCCTTATATAGACTTACAAATCCTTCTTACATTGTCAAAAGTGGAGTTAATTCATGTACAAGACAGTGAAAGGGTTAAACGTATACTTCTCTCTCTCTCTCTCTCTCTGCAAAACAGCACACACACACACCTGAACTAAACACACCTGCCACACCTGAACAAGCTGACAGATCATAACTTTAGGCGCAAATTATAACAAACTCTGAAATGAACGAGACAAGATCAAACACACGCGCGACAAACACAATGAAAAATACCTAGAAATGACAGGAAACTCAATTACTATTAGAATTCCTCTCTCTCTCTCTCTCTCTCTCTCTCTCTCTCTCTCTCTCTCTCTCTGGTGCTGGCGGAAAGGGAGGGAGAGGAAAGGAGAGTTTAAGTAAAGGAAGGAAGGAAGGAAGGAAGGAAGGAAGGAAGGAAGGAAGGAAGACAGACAGACAGACAGACAGACAGACAGACAGAAAAAAAGAAAGAAAGAAAGAAAGAAAAAAAAAAAAGAATGAAAAGAAGGAAGGAAAAAGAAGAAAATGAATTAGTCAGGGGAAAACTGAAAGAACGAAAAAGAAAAAGAAAGAATAAAGGAGGAATAAGAGAAAAACCGAAATAAACACATGAGAGAGAGAGAGAGAGAGAGAGAGAGAGAGAGAGAGAGAGAGAGAGAGAGAGAGAGAGAGGTTGTAAAGCAGAAACACGCCAACAATTGAGAGAGTCGCGTCAATAGCCAGGATTATATTACCACCAGGACACGGCGCCGGATTTGCTAACACTCCATAAAACTTTACACCTCTCTCTCTCTCTCTCTCTCTCTCTCTCTCTCTCTCTCTCTCTCTCTCTCTCTCTCTCTCTAAGTTAGCAATTTTTTCAGTTTTCCTTTTTCTTTATTGCTTTATTCTTTACAATTATTTCTTCCTTTATTTCTTAACTCCATTTTCCTCTTTCCTTTACTTTATCAATTTTCCTTTACAGTTTTTATCCTTTCTTAAACCCCACCACTTTTTCCTCCTCCTTCCTTCCTTCCTCTTCTATCCTGCAATCTATTTTTCGTCTCTTATCTCCTTTTTTCCTTCCTTTTCTTTTCTCCATTCTTCCCTTCTCATTCATTCTCACCTCCTTCCTTCCATCTTCTTACCCTAGTCCATTCTCACCTTCCTTTTCATTCTTTCCTTCCCCTCCCATCATCACTCTCCCTATTCACCAACAGACAGACACAAACACACGCGATTGGTATATAAAGTAAAGGTGATGATGGGAAGGGAAGGGAAGGGAAGGGAAGGGAAGGGAGAGGAAGAGAGAATCGAATAGAGAATAGAGAAAGGGTGAACTGCAATCAAGGGATACAATTACCTCGTGTTGTTTAATCGCTTGCTACTACTACTGCTATTACTACTATTATTTCTGCTACCGTGACTCCTGCTACTGCTGCTACTGGTGGGGTACTGACACGAGCTATTCTACCAGTCAGTGTTGCAGCTCTTCGGTTAGTTCATCGGCCGACAAGCACGTCAGTCAGGCAGTCAGGTCAAAGGTTTAATTCACTAACCTAAGCTAGATACACAGACAGACAGACAGGCAAGCAGGCATTTATTCAGTTAGACTAAGGTAATCAGTAGCTAACCAGTCAGTCAGTCAGTCAGTCAACCAGTTAATCACCCAGTAAGTCAGTCAGCCATTTAGTTCGCCAATGAGTTAACCAGCCAGTCTAGTCAGCCAGTTATGTGTCAGTCAGTCATTTAGTTAACTAGTCAGTCCGTCAGTCAGTCAGTCAGTCAGTCAGTTACCCAGTTAGTCAGTTCAGCCACTTAGCCAGTCATTAGTTACCCAGTTAGTCAGGCATTTAGTTAACGAGTCGTGCAGTCAGTCCGCCAGTTAATCAGCCAGACAGTCAGCCATTTATCCAGTCAGTCAGTAAGTCAGCCAGCCAGTTACCTAGTTAGTCATTTAATCAAAAAGTCAGTCAGTCAGTTAACCAGCCATTCAGACAGTCAGCCACCCAGCCTCTTCACCAGCCAGGCTCACAAAGGCAGCTCTGACCACCACCACCACTAAACAAGGCAGGAACACCACTTTGTCTTTCCTTGTCTTTTGTTCCTACACGCTCTTCCTAAACTTTATGTCTTGTCTTGCTTGTATTTTACCACCACACTCTTCTTTCGCCTGTTTGTAACCTCACCACATTTATTTTCTTACCGTGTTGCATGTGATTCTGAGATCTTATTGTTTTTCTTGAGGTTAGTTAATGTTTTTCTTTATGAGCAAACGTTGTAAGATAAGAAACTAATTTTCCTCCACAAGTCTCCATCATCGTTATATATTTTCAATTCTTCTTTTTATTCCTCTTTTATTTTGGGTTTTCCTCCTCCTCGTGTTTCGTGAGTTAATGTGTAGCAACTTTTCCCTTTTTCTTTTTTTTTTCCCTCTCGTTTAATTTCCTTCATAACATTCTTCTTTTTCTTTTTCGTCTTCTTACTTTTCATCTTCTTCTTCTTCTATGTTCCTCTTTTCTGCCATTCATTCTTAAACTACTACTAACACTTCTTATTCTTCCTCCTCCTGTTCTTGCTCTTGCTCTTACTCCTCCTCCTCCTCCTCCAGACTTATTTACAAACTCGGCAGCAAAGTATCGCGTCTGCAGCGTTACGCGGGGGCCATGATGCAGGTCTCGCAAGTTGTGAAATAAATTTAACATCGATCTACTCAAACTTGGGGCGGGAACCTGACACGGGAGGAGGCAGTGTGGCGGAGACGAGAGGTAGCGATGTGCACGGTGACGCAAAGGACTGACTCTCTCTCTCTCTCTCTCTCTCTCTCTCTCTCTCTCTCTCTCTCTCTCTAACAGCTCACACACACACCACACACACAACTGCTAACACCTTTCATCCTTTTCGTCACCTCTAAACCAATCGCCAATTTTGAAGGCACTGCTAAAGACACGTTCAAACACATCTCTCTCTCTCTCTCTCTCTCTCTCTCTCTCTCTCTCTCTCTCTCTGCCCTTACCTAGCCGATCAATTAGACGGGCAGGTGACGGGACGCGCGGCCGACCCGTCCCTCTCTATTAACATACTTGTCTTTGGGAACACGGCGCATCATTAGCGGGCTTGTTGAGGCGTCCGTCAGATGAATATTGATAAACACAGATAATGGTGCTTCAGTGGGCGGCTCTTCCCTGCTCCACGCCCACCGAGGGAGATAAACGAGAGAGAGAGAGAGAGAGAGAGAGAGAGAGAGAGAGAGAGAGAGAGAGAGAGAGAGAGAGAGAGAGAGAGAGAGAGAGAGAGAGAGAGAGAGAGAGAGAGAGAGAGAGAGAGAGAGAGAGAGAGAGAGAGAATATGTATCATGGGTCATCTTAAGAAGGGATGTAGGGAAGAGATGAAAGGATAAAACTAAATAAAGAAGAGAGAGAGAGAGAGAGAGAGAGAGAGAGAGAGAGAGAGAGAGAGAGAGAGAGAGAGAGAGAGAGAGAGAGAGAGAGAGAGAGAGAGAGAGAGAGAGAGAGAGAGAGAGAGAGAGAGAGAGAGAACGCATATAGTACAATACCCTATCTACTCAAGTCCCTTCTCCTTCCCTCTTGTCAGTCAATCGTCACAAGTTGTCCTGAAAAGCGAGGATAACTGTACCCACTCGAGCAAGACGGCGGGTGTGTGGCTGATGAAAGGCTCCACTTACCGCTGCCTTCAGATACGGTGCACAAATTATAAGGAGAATAGATTGCAATACAGAGACCAGAGGGTGATTTTTAAGACCATGGGTGTGTTACAGACCTGACCAGCATCCCCAGCGGACACCCAAGCAGGCAGCGGACACCATACCTATGGAAATAAAAGGTGTATTGAGTAATGAAGCTTAAAATTTGATGTGGTTTAAGATTCCATGTTATAATAGAGTAGTGGATTTCAATGTTGCTTAGTTGTTATTTGAAGGGGTTTAGTGGAGAAGAGGAAGAGGAAGAGCTGAAGAGGAGGAGAAAGATGAAGAGGAAGACGAGGAATGATAATTATATTGTTTTGTGGATAAATATTTAAATCATCGAGTAATAAACCTGGAAATCAAAACTTTTAATGTGATAATGAAAACCAACGTTCTCTTTTTCTTCTTTTTCCTCTAGCTCTTCTTTCTCCTCATCCTCTTTATAAAAAAAACCCCAAAAACACACAATCTCTCTCTCTCTGATGATGACAAGATGACACGACATTCACAATTAAAAAGTCAGACAAGGGAGTTTTGGCGCCTGAAAAACGCTGGATTAAGCCATCAGCAACGAGAGCAGCATAAAAGAGCAGCAGCCACAGCAAGGGAAGTCAGCTGCCAGTCAGTCCAAGCGAGAATATGAAGACTGACGTGAAGCGATGAGCATTATTATGATTTTAGTTAACCTGGAGGAGAAAAAACAGCAGAGCGAGTGGATGGTTGGATGGTGGAAATTAAACCTGTGTTAATGATGGGACGTTGTAAAGTGGAGGGAGAAAAAAAAAAGATGGTTGGGAAGGAAAGGAGGAAAAATGAAGCGCGCATTATGATGATGATGGAAAGCTCGAGGGAAAGAGGAAAAAAGATTATACGAAAAAGGAAAGCAATGGTAGTGTTTGTATTATAGAGAATGTTTTGAAGGAAATTAAACGAGAGAGAAACAAGGAAAAAAGGGGAAAAGTTTATGTACATTTTACTGACGGAACACGAGGAGCAGGAAAAAGCAAAAATACATGAAGGGAAAAAGAAGAAAAATTGAATATATATTGCGATGATGGAGACTTGGGGAGGAAAAAATAAAGGAGGAAAGAGGAAAAATCAAATATGTAGCGTAAAAATCAAATATGTAGCGTAACGAATGACGAGATATTTTGAAAACAGAGAGAGAGAGAGAGAGAGAGAGAGAGAGAGAGAGAGAGAGAGAGAGAGAGAGAGAGAGAGAGAAATCTAGCATAACAACCGAACTTCCTGCATCCCCTCTCTCTCTCTCTCTCTCTCTCTCTCTCTCTCTCTCTCTCTCTCTCTCTCTCTCTCTCTCTCACACAGCTGACACAATATTGAAACCATCTTAGAAATCTATTTATTGTATCTTTATGAAGAGCAAGAATTATACACTTTTTATCTTCGTGTGTGTGTGTGTGTGTGTGTGTGTGTGTGTGTGTGTGTGTGTGTGTGTGTGTGTGTGTGTGTGTGTGTGTGTGTGTGTGTGTGTGTGTGTGTGTGTGTGTAGACGGATAAATAAATAGTGAATGACTGAATATACAGAGATTATTCATCATGACGTTTATTTATTGAACTATGCAATACACGACACAGCGAGGACACTTACCTACCTGATAGCTTAAGTTATTCAATACTTCAAGCTACATTAACATCTCTCTCTCTCTCTCTCTCTCTCTCTCTCTCTCTCTCTCTCTCAACAGTATCTATTTTTTCCTTCCTCTATTGAATTTTCTAGTCCAATAACAAAGTAACGACCGAAATACTTATATACTCCAATACTTCAAGCTTCATTAACATCAAAATAATCTATCCTTCAATTTTTTTTAGGTGCAAGAATATAATGAGGCGATAGTAAAGACAATAATGACCATGACGAAGATGATTTCCTAACAGCATTCAAGACCAGTCAAGTTGAAACCACACCACTGACTGTTTTTTTTTTTCTTTTTCTTTTTTTCTTGGCTAAGGGGAAGAGAGAAGGAGGGATAATACGAGCAGGAATGTTAAGTTTCTCTCTTCCTTACAGGGACACGTTAGTTAGGCAGCGAGGAGCGAGGAGCGAGGAGTGAGGAGGGAGGCAGCTTGGCGTGAAGAGATGGACTTGATTTCCAGCCCCGTTACGCAACTTCTCTTATTAGGAGTGTCTTGACTGATGTGAGCGAAGGAGAGAGAATTAAATTGGGGGACGATGGGCCAAAAAAATGTTAAAATACAGAATAGTACAGTAGGAGATGACTACAAAGACTTCACTACATACAGGGTTAAATTAGACAGAAGTAGAGTCAGGCAGAGTAACACATGGAAAAGACAAAAAGTGACAGATATAGAAGCGTAGAGAAGTAACGATGAACGAAGATTACAAAGACTCCGGTACAGAAGTAGTCAGGCAGAATAGCATATGGCCAAGACAGAAAGTGACATATACAGGCTTAGAGAAGTGATGGAAGAAAGATTAAAGAATTAGTTTTGGGTAGACAGGTTAAATTAGACAGAAACAGAAGAGGAAAGCTACAGGGACGGAAAAGACAGAAAGTGACAGATACAGGCTTAGTGAAGTAATGATGAACGAGCATTACAGAATTAATTTTTGGTACAGACAGGTTAAATCAAACAGACACAGAAGAGGGGAGAGATACAGGGAGGCAAAAGACAGAAAGTGACAGATAAAGGCGTAGAGAAGTGATGATGGAAAGGGGATGAAATAACTAGTATTGGGTACAGACAGGTTAAATTAGACAGAAACAGAAGAGGGGAGATACAGGGAGGGGAAAGGCAGAAAGTAACAGAGATAGAAGAGTAGAGAAGTGATGAGAAACGTTTATGGACAGAAGGAAATATGGAAAGAGTTAGATTACAGGAATGAAGATGGAATAAAAAAAAGAAGGAATTAATAGAATTTGAGAAAAAAGGAACAGGAACAAAGAGACATAAGAGAAAAAGGAAAAAAAGGAAGATAAGAAAAATACACGAAACAAGCAAAATCAGACATCAGCCCAGACGGTAAAGATTTAAATGGAAAATAGTTTATACATTAAGTCCGACTGGCCAAACTAACCCTTTCTCAATCTCACTCCCTTTCATCCTTTCATATTTTCAAAGGCATCGCTATTAAAACATCCAAAACGACAGCTTAAGGTTATGAATAAGCTTTAGAACTAGTGAAAAAAGCTTAGTGTAACCAAGCTTACAAAAAAACTTAAGTGCAACGAAGCTTACACAATCCTTACAGCCTTATACTTACTCAAAGCATTAATACAACTCGCCTTAAGATCCTCACTGTATAATGAAGCACGTTTCTAAATTGATGTATTTTTATCAATTAGTTTCTTGCCAATCACTCCGTCGGGGTTAAAAATTTTCTTGTCTTTTCTTTTTCTTTTTATACGTAAGAGGAAATCTGGCCAAGAACAAAAAAGAATAAAATAAATGAATAAATAAACTGATTAAAAAAAAAAAAAAAAAAACACTGAGTTGCCGCTCCCTAACTCCAATACATGTCGAGTAATTACGAAAAAAAAAAAAAAAAAAACAGGGAAAAAGAAAGTTTATATTATAAGACTCCACTGTCACGTCACGTTTTCTGAATTATGTGTGTGCATTTTAAACGTAAATTCTCCTTCAGGAAAAAAATATATACAAGTAAAGAGTCTTAAGTTGGTATATATATTCATTTCCGAGTCTTATCTATCATTTTTCTTTTCTTTTGTTCTTTTTCTGACTTTAGTTAAAAATATTAGGGTTTTCAATATTGTTCTCTTAATTATAGGTAAAGTGTGATTTTTTTCATTATTTTAAACATTTCAAGCAACGTAGAATATTGTTAGAGAGAGAGAGAGAGAGAGAGAGAGAGAGAGAGAGAGAGAGAGAGAGAGAGAGAGAGAGAGAGAGAGAGAGAGAGAGAGAGAACTGTGCCAATGTCCAGGTGAGATGTGTGGCATGAATCCAGGTGTAATTAACCCCTTACGTACTGGGACACTTTTTACCCTGAGTTTTGTGTACCATTAAACCATTTTATTGACATTAGCAAGGGTCTATGGTAGGTCAGCAGATTAATAGCCACAGTCTTCACTATTCTTACCCCACACACGAGTTTTTGTAGCAGTATAGTCACCCAATAGTTACCAGAATGAATAGGAAAACGCGTCCTGGTACTGAAGGGGCCATGCAAAGTTGAGTTTAATGGGTTTAATGTACAATGATTAGTGAAATAAAGTAGGGTAATTAATTATCTATATAATGTAAATATGCTTTCTGTCTGTCTGTCTCTGTCTGTCTGTCTGTCTGTCTCTGTCTCTCTCTCTCTATCTGTCTTATTTATTTCATACTGACTTCCTATCCTCATTTCCTTCAGCCTTCCTCCCATATTCTCTCTCTCTCTCTCTCTCTCTCTCTCTCTCTCTCTCTCTCTCTCTGTAACCCACTTGCCACTTTCTATTGTTATTAAATTCCAATCCCAGTCCTCGAGTTTCTCTCTTCCTCCCTTCCTCCTTCTCCTCCTCCTCCTCCTCCTCCTCCTCCTCGTAAAGATTCTCATTCGTAGCAAAATCCGCTAAACTAGAGCAAAAATCCGCCTTAAATTCCACGAAGATCCACACAGATGAAAACCCTGCCTGACGTCCTCTCTCTCTCTCTCTCTCTCTCTCTCTCTCTCTCTCTCTCTCTCTCTCTCTCTCTCTCTCTCTCGCAGACTTAAGACTTTTAAATAATTCTTGCCGCTACTTCGTTATAAAATTTGACGATAATAGGGAAAGGAGTTATGTGAGAGGAAGAGGAGGAGGAGGAGGAGGAGGAGGAGGAGGAGGAGGAGGAGGAGGAGGATGAGGAGGAAGAGGAGGAGGAGGAGGAGAAGCGAACCAGCAACTGCAGAGGGTGAGGAGAGCAAGTGAAGGAGGAAAGGATATATATTTTCTCTCTCTCTCTCTCTCTCTCTCTCTCTCTCTCTCTCTCTCTCTCTCTCTCTCTCTCTCTCTCTCTCTCTCTCTCTCTCTCTCTCTGTAGATGACTTGCGCAGAACTCACAGTAATAATAATGGATAAAAATAAACGCAAAAAGAAGACTCGGCCGGCGGCAAACAAACAAAACAACGAGAAACACAAACACACACACACACACACACACACACACACACACACACACACACACACACACACACACACACAGACAGAGGGTAATAAAAACAGTCTTGATGTGTAGCTGTGTATACGAGAGAGATGCAGGCAAGGCGATGAGAATGTAAGCAAAGTGTGAAGATCGGAGGAGGAGGAGGAGGAGGAGGAGGAGGAGGAGGAGGAGGAGGAGGAGGAGGAGGAGGAGGAGGAGGAGGATGCAAGGCACGGAACAAAGAAACGTCAAGGCTTCTGTGCACACACGCTTGCTCTCTCTCTCTCTCTCTCTCTCTCTCAAACACACACACACACACACACACACACACACACACACACACACACACACACACACACACACACACACACAGAATGTAAAATGCGCGCGTTTAATCAAGTTAGTGCATATGAGGCGGCCCAAACTTGACACACATTAAGTTGGCGAGCGCGTCCTTCCCCTCCCTGCCCTACCCTGCCCAGCCCGCCTCACCTCCTCACTGCCACATTAAATTAGGCCGCCGCTCGCCAGGCGGGGAGGGAGCCGCTACCCCCCGCGGAAACACCTAAATGGAAATTAATATCCGAATTATAGAGGAGTGGAGAGCCTAATGGTGCAGCGGCCACGGCACACAGTGGAGGCTGCCTGGCGAGCCCCGGCAACCCGCCACCCAGCATCAACTTGCAATGAGTTGCACATCTCTCGGCTTGGTGGAGGGTAAAGTTAGCGGCGACGCGCACTGCACCGCCCCGCTGCCTGCTGCTGCTCCTGCTGCCGCCTGCTGCCACCTGCTGCCCCGCCCCGCCCCGCCTCCGCTGCACACCTGTCCATCACCTCCCTCTCTCTCCTCCAGGAATCGATACCCGCCTGGCGTGGCCGCGGCCAAATATAATCTCCGGCCAATGCGTCAGCGCCTGCTTGGTATCGCCCCAGGGAGGCCGCGACAGATTTGTCAGGCAGGGAGCCAGGCGATGGGGCGCCCCTGCCCCACGGGGCCGCCCATGCAGGGGCCAAGCATCCCTTCACCCGCTTTGCGCATCCCTTCACCCACCAGGGTGGAAACACGCCCACCGGGGCCCGCCGATAACACCTACCGCCCGCACACCACCACGCATGACAGCCTCCCCGCCCCCGCCCACCCCCACCCCGCTTACCCCAGTCGCGGCACCACACCGCCACTTGCTCTTTGTGTCGGCGATGCCACCACCTCGCCCCCACGCCATCCCCACGCGCGCACGGACACACACACACACACACACACACACACACACACACACACACACACACACGTCACGTCCACAACTTTTAACAACCTCATCATAACAAAGCCAAGAGCTCTTCTCTGCACTCCACATTCCACGTCTCTTTCCAATAAATCTCCAGACACTCCTACTACCACTGCTCCTCCTCCTCCTACTCCTCCTCCTCTCAGTCTCCTTTCCCCAAGGCGCCCACCCGCACAACTTTTACACACTAAACATTCCAAAAATGTTGGCTGAACCTCGCTGAAACTTATATTGCAGACATTCTTACAGACTCCCTTCACCCAAGCTTTCCTCGTCGCTGAAATCTCGCGTTATCTTCGCTCGGGGGTCACGAGCAAACGCCCAACGCATTTTTATCCTTCTTACTCATGCAAAACAATGCCCTCCCGCCTCGCCTCTTCAATATATACCTACGCTGGGAGAAAGAGAGAGAGATGTGTGTGCGGGAGAGAGAGAGAAAGACAGGGATACGTGTGAGAGAAAGAAGGAAAAACAGAAAAGGATTATGCGAGGTTTTTTTTATCTCTCTTAATCATGCAAAACAATACCTTCCCACCTCACCTTTTCAATGTATACCCATGCTAGGAAGAGAAAAAGAAAGAAGAAAGGTTGGGAAAAGAGAGAGAGAGAGAGAGAGAGAGAGAGAGAGAGAGAGAGAGAGAGAGAGAGAGAGAGAGAGAGAGAGAGAGAGAGAGAGAGAGAGAGAGAGAGAGAGAGAGAGATATGTGAGAAGAGAGAAAAGAGAGAAAAGAAGTGAATGGATAAATATAGGCAGATAAATGGACAGGTTCAGTGTTTGCGTGGAGCAGCACATAGGAGGCAAAAATGAAGCGGTGTCTGTGTCAGATGGAATATTCCAGCAGGGGGAGCAAGGACACGGGGAGGGACAAGCCACGCCCATGCCTTCTGCAGGAGGACGCGCGGCAGGGGAAGGGTGAGGCCAAAAAGATAGATACGTATCAGCAGGGTGGGTGTGGGTGGTGGGGCAGGGTACTGGGAGGCAGCAGGGAGGGTCGAGTGAGGGAAACAAACTGAAGGTACCGGCATGAGAAAAGAAGCTTAAAATAAATACAAGGTAAAGCAAATT
>NC_059269.1:11351128-11361128 GCF_017591435.1 Portunus trituberculatus | reverse complement strand
AAACACACTCGAGGGTCAAACAGAAAGAAAACGAGGAAAAAGGGGGAGATATGAAAAAAATAAAGGTGAGAGAGAGAGAGAGAGAGAGAGAGAGAGAGAGAGAGAGAGAGAGAGAGAGAGAGAGAGAGAGAGAGAGAGAGAGAGAGAGAGAGAGAGAGAGAGACTAGACTGCACAGGTATAACTTTGAATAAAATGAAAAAAAGGACACAAACGAATAATAAAGTGTTGGGGAAAGGAAAAAAAAAAAAAAAAAATGTAACAAAATATGAAACAAAAAACAACAACAACAACAACAACATGTACATAGCGTGTGTGTGTGTGTGTGTGTGTGTGTGTGTGTGTGTGTGTGTGTGTGTGTGTGTGTGTGTGTGTGTGCATTATTTTCAAAACATTTTATTTCACACACACACACACACACACACACACACACACACACACACACACACACACACACACACACACACACATACACACACACACACAAAATAAAGTGGAGACGATGATATTTGTTTCTATATCGTCTGTCGAGAGAGAGAGAGAGAGAGAGAGAGAGAGAGAGAGAGAGAGAGAGAGAGAGAGAGAGAGAGAGAGAGAGAGAGAGAGAGAGACGGTAGACAGATAGACAGACAGGAGAGGAAAGTTTAACAGAGGCAGCAACAGTAACAGGCAGACGGAGGCGAAGCAGGAGGGAGAGAGGGAGGGAGAGAGAAAGAGAGGGAGAGAGAGAAGAGGAGAGGAGTCATGGTATACCTCCCACTCTCTCCCCTCACCACCTCCTCCTCGTAGTTGAGTGACGGGAAAAACGCGAAAAAGCGAAATTTCCCCTTGCGACACACGACCAAAAGGGTTAAAATGCACTGAGACTTCATTTCCGCAAGGCCAGTGATCAATATTGAGCCCTCTCGTGTCTGGGAACTAGGGTGGATATTGCTTGCTTTATTGGAGAGAGAGGGAGAGGGAGAGGTAAGAGAGAGGGAGAGGAGAGAGTGTTGGTCTGCCGGCGGGAAACGTCCATCACAGGAAATTAATCTGGAAACACTGACACGAAAAATATTATTGGTAGCACACTTGTCACGGACGCTATGGACTGTTGCAAGCCACCTTTGTGTGTGTGTGTGTGTGTGTGTGTGTGTGTGTGTGTGTGTGTGTGTGTGTGTGTGTGTGTGTGTGTGTGTGTGTGTGTGTGTGTGTGTGTGTTGATGTTACTGTTACTGCTGCCTGTTCTCTTTATTTGCCACTGTTGTTTTTGTTTTTGTTTTTGTTTTTGTTGATGTTGATGTTGTTGTTGTTGTTAGGTTAGACTAAATGGTAGGTGGGGAGAAGCCTTCCAATTAACTATCTTATATTTCTAACTCCATTATATTAAAACAGCTGAGAGAGAGAGAGAGAGAGAGAGAGAGAGAGAGAGAGAGAGAGAGAGAGAGAGAGAGAGAGAGAGAGAGAGAGAGAGAGAGAGAGAGAGAGAGAGAGAGAGAGAGAGAGAGAGAGAGAGAGAGAAACTACCACCTAACACTGCAGAATTTACAAACGAGTTAAGAGGAAACTTTCACAAACACATAAAACAAGCAGTCAATCCCGAGTCTCACTCACACCAACACCCCACAGCGCACCAACACATCCGCACCACACATAACACACACAGCACACAGGATACACTGCTAACTACACCCCAGTAACTTTATATTTTATTTTTCTATCCCTCTCTATTGTTTCCTCTATAACTGGATCTGGTTTGCTATTTAGACTCGTATACATCGAGATTTCTGCCCCCTGCCTCGCTTCTGTCCGCCTGTTACTGTTACTACCTCTGCTTAGGGAGGCGATGGAGTAGTGGATAAGGTGGAGAGCATGGGTTCAGGCAGACGTCTATGAGCAGGTTCGAATCCCACCACGTGCAGTCTTGAAACTTTGTCATCTGTCGAATGGTTTAAAGTTACCTACACATGTCACCATGATACCGAGGTTCTAGGTGCAGGTGTAATTGCCTTACACCAAAGACGCACTTGGGTGGTGATATGGGCCCTAATATGGCTACCACTAGAAATAAAATTGCCTGCGCCGCTAATGGGTGGAAGCTGGACAGTGCTTCCAATACTCTCCAAGTATACCTACAAGCGCTATAGGCTATAACATAAAAAAATAAATAAATAAAAATCCTTTCCTGTCTTTATCTGCCTACTCTCTCTCTCTCTCTCTCTCTCTCTCTCTCTCTCTCTCTCTACCTATATATGTAATTCTATTCTGGTTTCTGAATGTTATCTAGTGAGTGAAATACACCACAGTACCTTTTTATGTTATTTCTTTTCATCCTTCTCTATTGTTTCCTGTAAAACTGAATCTGGTTTGCTGTTAAGACTAAAATATCACGATGGGAGTTATATTTCCTCTTTTCTGGTCTGTGAAGGTAATCTGGTGAGTGAAATACCGTGTGATACTCTCAGGGCAATTAAAACGAGGGCGAGCACTTCAAAGGGAAATATATCAGGAGAATATTCAAAAGTTTTACACGTGGAAGCTTCCGAGCACTTCACTCAGGTCTTATCTTTCACTATCTATAAATTCAACCTTTCTCTTCAAAGTATTAAATGTTAATGCTCTTACTACGCTGTGTAAACTATTCTTGCCGGGGGAAATAGCAAGATAACAGTGATATAGTGTACGGTGCATGTCGAAATTACGGGAAGGAGAGAACATCAAGAATAAGTGTGAATAACAGAAGGGAAGAAGAGAAAACCAATGATAAAGGCGGCAACAACCACCATCATTTTTAACACGAATTTCACGGGGTTATTAGACGATTTTATTGACGTTAGTAAGGGTCTATGGAGCTCAGAAGATTAATGGCCAAAGTCTTCACTATTTCAATCCCCCACATGAGAGTCTGAAACTGTAGAAAATCATCAAATTGTAAGCAGAATGAATATGGAAACGCGTCATGGTACTGAAGGGATTAATATTACCATAAAGCAGATATAAATATAAAAGCACTAAGGTTAAAATAGACATTAAGTAAAAGTTAAACAGTGGGTATAGGCTGACAGTGTATTGTTGAGGGCTGGTTTTAAGTTACGAAATATATAAGGATTCCAGTATTTTCAACCCCCTTTCAGTACCATGACGCGCTTCCATATTGATTGTGCTTACTATTTGGTGATTTTATATATTTTCAGAAACTCATGTGAGGGATTAAAATAGTGAAGACTGTGGCCATTAAACTTCTGACCTTCATAGACCCTTCCTAATGTCAATAAAATGGTCATATCGTATAAATATCTCAAGGCAAAAGTGTGTTCCAGTATTGAAAGAGTTAAAAGGGAAGGAGGAATTGAGGTGAAGAATATATTGTTACCTTGACTCTACAGGGAGAGATAGCAAGAGAATCAATCATAAGCTGTAAGATGAATGAAAAATTGATATTGTGAAAGATGGAAGTGTTTGTAGCATGAGTGTTCCATATTTGTGACTGTATCAATATCGAGTATCTATTTTATCTCTCACCATGACGTTCAGGTTGGAGAAATAGATGTCATAAAATGGTGAACTACAAAACACCTGGCTGAAGTGCGTTTACGTGTGTGTGTGTGTGTGTGTGTGTGTGTGTGTGTGTGTGTGTGTGTGTGTGTGTGTGTGTGTGTGTGTGTGTGTGTGTGTGTGTGTGTGTGTGTGTGTGTGTGTCATGTGTTACTTTATATACAAACAACACCTGTGTCTTCACTGTTACAAATGTAATGATATGTTTCCAAGTCACAAGTGTTTCTCTCTCTCTCTCTCTCTCTCTCTCTCTCTCTCTCTCTCTCTCTCTCTCTCTCTCACACACACACACAGAGAGAGAGAGAGAGAGAGAGAGAGAGAGAGAGAGAGAGAGAGAGAGAGAGAGAGAGAGAGAGAGCAATACCCGGAAATGAAACTGTAAAGGCCAAAACTGGTCATACTGGGAACACATCTCTCTCTCTCTCTCTCTCTCTCTCTCTCTGGGAAATCAAATCGCAGCCTTCAGCATAACCTCTGGCGGAAAAAAAACAATAAATAAATAAATCGCGGCAGTGACTGGAGGGATGAGAAGGCAATTGTCACTCAGGGGGAGGAAAAAATCAAGCAGAATTTTTCACATAAGACGAGAAGCGAGCAATAATAATTCTGACAGAGGGAGGAACAAATATACCTATACGATACCTTGAGGCCGTGTGTGTGTGTGTGTGTGTGTGTGTGTGTGTGTGTGTGTGTGTGTGTGTGTGTGTGTGTGTGTGTGTGTGTGTATAAAAGTAAAGGAATAATTACTCATATACCTGTTACTTTTAATCTTGTTTTTCCTCTCCTTTCCTTAAATTAACAAGCGAGAAAAGTTTGAGCGGCACAGGTGAGCAAAGGTTAATTAACTCGGCTTATATACCTGCGTTGTTTTATTATATTTCCAGTTTTCCGTTTCCTCTATAAACCTTTTCAGTAGCGACACGCGTTTCCATTATTCTCATTCTATTTACTATTCGTCGATTTTATACAGCTTCAGAAACTTATGTGGGGGATCAAAATCGTGAAGACTGCGGCCATTAATCTTCTGAACTACACAGACCCTTCCTAATGTCAATAAAATAATCTAATCACACTCAAAACTCGAGGTAAAAATTAGTCTTCGGTACTGAAGGGATTAAATACAAGACAAGCGGTGGAGTAGCAGGTAAAGACGTCAAGAAAATAATGGTAAAGAGGAAGAAGAAGAAATAAAGTGTCTGGCTTCATTGACTTCCAGACTTGGCTTTATTTTTCTGGTTCTATTCTTGCTTTTTTTTTTTTTTTTACACAGTTCCGAGAAGAGAGAGATAAAATAATGCTGTGTCAGAATGTGAGGAAAGTCTTGGAAGAAAAACAGATGATAATTTTACAGAGAAGGTGGGAGGAGGAGGAGGAGGAGGAGGAGGAGGAGGAGGAGGAGGAGGAGGAGGAGGAGGAGGAGGAGGAGGAGGAGGAGGAGGAGGAGGAGGAGGAGGAGGAGGAGAAGTAGCAGTAGCAGTAGCAGTAGCAGTAGTAGCAGTACCAGTGACAAAAATAGTTTAACAATATGTAGAAAAAAAAATAAAAAAATAAATTAAATAAATAATATAGATAAATAAATAAATATCCTATAGCAAGAATAACATCAATACTTTAAGACAAAACCAAGAAAAACAAAATTAAACCATAAACACGAGCATTTCCAGCACAGGCCAATCAAAACCCTGACACGCACACCCAACACAGCTCAACGATGAACAAACGCCCTGTCAATTAAGAGAAGACGGCCCACGAACACAGACACGGTGGTGGAGGAGAGAAGTGGAGCTGAGAGCCTCTTTACCACCTCGTTAAGGGCGTGACGGAGTGGCGGTGGAGGCTGCGGTGTTGGTGGAAGGTGTGCAGTGAGGAGCGTCGAGGATAATTATGTATCTTGCGCAGGTAATAACCCGGAGCAGGCTGACACCGCTAATATATGTTCCCCTTCGCAAAAACCTGAAGCGGAGGAGGCAGGAGTAGCGAGGGAGGATTAATTGAAGTGTTTGAACCGTTTAACCCCTTCAGTACTGGGACGCATTTTTTACCACGAGTTTTGTGTTCGATTAGACGATATTATTGACATTAGGAAGGGTCTATGAAGGTCAGAAGATTAATGGCTAGAGTCTTCACTATTTTAATTTTCCACATAAAGTATCTGAAGCTGTATCAAATCATCAAATAATAAATAAAATGAATCTGGAAACGCGTCCTGATACTGAAGGGGTTAAAAGATTTGCTAATGCTGAGTTGCAAACTGCCTTCACTTCACTCCACGACAGGATGAGAGGAAAGGAATGAGGCTCAGGAGTTTAATACAAATTATAGCGATTAATCTTTTTGTTAACGCGCATCACGAGGGGACCATAAGTTAGCGAGGGTCAGGCCTGATGGAGCTAGATTTAAAAAAGAGATAGGAGCAAACTGGTTCTCAAATACGGAGGAAAGTGAATGGAATAGACACACTAATCAGGTTGTCAGAGCCGAGTCAATAGAGAGTCTTAAAAGATTAGATCAAATTTAAGGATAAGGATGATAAAGGGATAGAGAAGGATAAGATTTACATAGGAAGAACAAGAGGGACTTACAGGTTTCATTATTGTCTCCCCTGCTTATGAAACGATGGGGGAAATGGAAACAAGTAACAAAAGCAGTGTTAGATAATATTTAAAAAGAGGGATAATAAAGGCATATTGATAAGATTTACATAGGAAGAACCGAGAGACTTAAAGCTTCCATTATTACTTCCCCCGCTTATGAAACGATGAGGGAAATGAAAAAGGGTAATAAAAGCAGTGTCAGGTAGACAATTAGTTGACAGATTAGATAACATTTAAGAATAGGAATGATAAAGAGTTATTAATAAGATTTACGTAGGAAGAAACGGGAGACTTAAGAGCTTCCATTGTTGTCTTCCCTGCTTATGAAACGATGAGGGAAATGAAAAAAAGTAATAAAAGCAGTGTCATTTAGAAAATTAGTTGACAGATTAGATAGCATTTAAGAATAGGGATAATTAAGGGGCATTGATAAGATTTACATAAGAAGCTTCCATTATTATTTTCCCTAATGAAACGATCAAGGAAATGAAATAAAGATAATAAAAGGTAGTGTCAGGTAATTAGTTGACATATGACCTTTTAGTTATCTGTAGCACGCAGCTGTGGTCTGATGGAGGTGCTGACGGTGTACACGAACGCCACACTACTCAGGTGACACGCATCGCTATAATTAAACACCGTGAAAACACTAAATGACAAGGAAACTCACCTGTGAATCTCTCTCTCTCTCTCTCTCTCTCTCTCTCTCTCTCTCTCTCTCTCTCTCTCTCTAAATGCTGCTGTTCATTGCTTCTCTTTGATGACTATCCGCTCTTCCTTTTTCCTCCTCCTCCTCCTCCTCCTCCTCCTCCTCCTCCTCCTCCTCCTCCTCCTCCTCCTCCTCCTCATCCTGCTATCTAGTTTATTGATTTCTTCTCTTCTTTGTTCCCCATCCACTCTTTCATCCCACTCCTCTCTCAAACCTCCACGAATTTTGCTCTCTCTCTCTCTCTCTCTCTCTCTCTCTCTCTCTCTCTCTCTCTCTCTCTCTCTCTCTCTCCCCGTTTTCTTTCCTTGGTCTAGTGAGCAAAGTGACCAACCACCACCACAAAAACAGGAGGAGGAGGAGGAGGAGGAGGAGGAGGAGGAGGAGGAGGAGGAGGAGGAGAAGATAATGATGGTGACGAAGGATAAAAACAAGAAATAAATAGAACGAAAGTCTGGATTTGGAGAGAGAGAGAGAGAGAGAGAGAGAGAGAGAGAGAGAGAGAGAGAGAGAGAGAGAGAGAGAGAGAGAGAGAGAGAGAGAGAGAGAGAGAGAGAGAGAGAGAGAGAGAGAGAGAGAGAGAGAGAGAGAGAGACTATCATCATCATCAGTCTTCACCGTAACTCACCATTTGAGGCAAGACGGCTGAAGTTGGAGAGGGAAGACAAGATTATACTCCTCCTCCTTCTTCTCCTCCTCCTTCCTCCTCCTCCTCCTCTTCCTCCTCGAAAACTCCTTACCTGCACAATAACGAGACTTCACTATTATGTAGGGCGACAAGGAGGAGGAGGAGGAGGAGGAGGAGGAGGAGGAGGAGGAGGAGGAGGAGGAGGAGGAGGAGGAGGAGGAGGAGGAGGAGGATCAAGAAGGTAAAAGAAAGCTGTAAAAAAGGACAAGAGGAAGGGAGGAGGAAAAGAGGAAGAGGAGGAGGAGGAGGAGAGAAGAATGAAGATGAAGGAAGGAAAGGAAAAGGAAAGAAAATAATAAAAAGGAAGAAAAACTAAAAAATAGTGAAGGAAAGATGTAAAACAAGAAAAAAAAGAAAGGAAGAAGAGAAAGAGGAGAGAAGAAGGAAGAGGACGAAAGAAAGAAAGAAAAGAAAAAGGAATAATAATAATAAAAAATGCAAATATGTAAAAGAGAAGAGAAAGAAGAGGAAGAAGAAAAGAGGAGAGGAGGAGGAAAAAAGAACAAAACGAAGAGACAAGAGATGAATGCATAAATGTAAAAAGAAAATGACAGGAAAGGACGAAGAGGAGGAAGAAGAGAGAAAGAGGAGGAAGAAAGAAAGAGGAAGAAAAAACAGACTAATGCAAAGATGTTAAAAAATGACAAGAAGGGAGGAAGAGGAGGAGGAAGAGGAAGAAGAAAAGAGGAGAG
The DNA here is from genome assembly GCF_017591435.1 of Portunus trituberculatus. Classification (NCBI taxonomy): domain Eukaryota; kingdom Metazoa; phylum Arthropoda; class Malacostraca; order Decapoda; family Portunidae; genus Portunus; species Portunus trituberculatus. The sequence continues at coordinate 11,352,916 of NC_059269.1, read as the reverse complement.
AAGAAAAGGAAAGGAAGAAAAAGAAGAGAAGAACAATAATAAAAGAAAAACAGACGAAGGCAAAAGATAAAAAAAAATGGACAAGAAAGGAGGAAGAGGAGGAAGAAGAGGAAGAAGCAAAGAGGAGGGAAGAAATAGGAGGAAAGGAAGAGGGAAAAGAAAAGAAGAAAATAAAAAAAAACAGACGAAGACAAAGATGTTAAAAAATAAAAGAAATGAAAGGAGGAAGAGGAGGAGGAAGAGGAAGAAGAAAAGAGGAGAGAAGAAAGAGAAGAAAAGAAAATGAAAAGAAGAGAAATAGAAGTAAAACAGACGAAGACAAAGATGTAAAAAAAATAAATAAAAAAATGGAAAAGAAAGGAGGAAGAGGAAGAGGAAGAGGAGGAGGAGGAGGAGGAAAAGAAGTGGAGATCAAATGGGCCCTAATTAACCACCTGGACAGCCACAATCGCACGGGTCATCACGGGCAAAGCGCAGGTGAGACGAACAGGTAATTACACTAATGACGCTAATTACTGACCCCTTGACAGCACGGGGCGGTAAATCATCCTAATTAAAAACGACCCACTATAAACAATAAAGATTCACTCCACCATATTACTTTTTATTACTATTATTATTATTATCATTGGTGGTGGTGGTGGTGGTGGTGGTAGTAAGAGTGGTAGTAGTAGCATTTTGTTTCCTATTTTTTCTATGGTATGATTTTTTGGGGTCATTTCTCTCTCTCTCTCTCTCTCTCTCTCTCTCTCTCTCTCTCTCTCTCTCTCTCTCTCTCTCTCTCTCTCATCACCTCCCTAACAGCTATGATCCTCCTCTCTAATTATTGTGGGAGAAGAGTTATAGTAATCATCTCTCTCTCTCTCTCTCTCTCTCTCTCTCTCTCTCTCTCTTGACAAATAATTTTTCTTACCACATTTCCCAGACACGCCCTAAGAGAGAGAGAGAGAGAGAGAGAGAGAGAGAGAGAGAGAGAGAGAGAGAGAGAGAGAGAGAGAGAGAGAGAGAGAGAGAGAGAGAGAGAGAGAGAGAGAGAGTGCCAGAATTCAATGGAGGTCCACTTAAAACTTGGCACAACTTGGCACCTGCGAGTTTTGCCTTCAGTTGCTGGGTTTAAATGAACTATGAAATCCTCTTCCCCAGTGGAGGAGGAGGAGGAGGAGGAGGAGGAGGAGGAGGAGGAGGAGGAGGAGGAGGAGGAGGAGGAGGAGGAGGAGGAGGAGGAAGATGTAAATTATGTAAGAGAAGGAGGAGGAGGAGGAGGAGGAGGAGGAGGAGGAGGAGGAGGAGGAGGAGGAGGAGGAGGAGGAGGAGGAGGAATAAGGAAAATGTAGCAGGAAACGTCTTTTGATGGTGATTTACGTTATATAATAGGATAGAATGAGGGGAAAAATAAATATATACTAATAAGGAGAGATTTTCACGTAATGGTTTGTGTTTCTATAAGAGGAAAACGTGAAAAAAATACAAATTTCTTTTTCTGTTAATTTTCTTGGACTTTTTAAAATTTAATACACAGAAGGAGGAGAAAATTGATAAAAAAAAATTGTAAGAAGGGAAGAAAACTAAAATAAATCTTGACTATGAAAAAATAAATAGATAATCATAGGAAAGGAAAATATACGTAGAAATTTAAGAAAAGAGGAAAGAGAAAGAAAAAGAGAATGGAAAAATACAAAATCTTGACAACAAAGAACAGAAAAAATATCTGAGGAAAATATTGAACGGAGTAAAAAAAGATTAATAAATGTAGAAAAGAAAGAAGGAACGCAATAAAAAGAGAAGGAA
>NC_059269.1:11346128-11348628 GCF_017591435.1 Portunus trituberculatus | reverse complement strand
GGAGGAGGAGGAGGAGGAGGATATAGCAGAAACATCACACACTACCACACCACCATCACCCTAACCAACACTACAACCTCTTCCTCCTCCTCCTCACCTCCTCGTCCTCCCTCCTCCTCTTCTCTTCCTCCTCCTCCTCCTCCTCCTCCTCCTCCTCCTCCTCCTCCTCCTCCTCCTCCTCGTCTTCCACCACCAGTACTCCCACAGGTAAAGTAAGTACCCTTGACACACCCACCTCTCTCTCTCTCTCTCTCTCTCTCTCTCTCTCTCTCTCTCTCTCTCTCCCGGATCTGCAGAGTACCACAACTGGCCTCACCACCACAACCACCACCACCACCACACCCACTCCAACACAGACATTCAAAAATAAACACACACACACACACACAGAGAGAGAGAGAGAGAGAGAGAGAGAGAGAGAGAGAGAGAGAGAGAGAGAGAGAGAGAGAGAGAGAGAGAGAGAGAGAGAGAGAGAGAGAGAGAGAGAGAGAGAGAGAGAGAGAGAGAGAGAGAGAGAGAGAGAGAGAGAGAGAGAGAGAGAGAGAGAGAGAGAGAGAGAGAGAGAATTTACAACGTTCTAGATTTCCAGTGTAATTTTCTTTATCGTGTTTTTCTCTCAATTTATATACTAGGGATTTTCTTTCTTGTCCTTTTAAAGCTCTCTCTCTCTCTCTCTCTCTCTCTCTCTCTCTCTCTCTCTCTCTCTCTCTCTCTCTCTTACCCTCACATTTCCTCTTCCTTTGCTATTACTACTGCTTTTACCACCTCCAGAGAGAGAGAGAGAGAGAGAGAGAGAGAGAGAGAGAGAGAATGGATCCAGTCTATTTCTGGCAAAAGTTTTCTTCCACCTCCCTCTCTCTCTCTCTCTTCCTCTTTCTTACCTTACTTTCTTATCTCCTTCCTTTCTTCCTTCCTCTCTCCTTCTCGCACGCTTCCTTACCTCCTTTCCTTTACTCTCCCTCCACAACTCTGTCTTATTTCCTTCCTTCTTAATTCTTTCCTTCCATCTCTTCCTTTCTCTTCTTTTTTTGGGGTTAAAATTTGAAAAGTCACATTTTTTTTAGGTGGAGAAAACTGTATCTACTTTTTTTCGTCTTTTTTTTATTACAAGTTCTTCCTTTTGGTATTTGATTCTCGCCTTCTTCTTCTCTTTCTCTCCTTTATCATTCCTTTTTCCTTCCTTCCATGCAGCCTCTTCCTTCCTTCCTTCCTTCCTTCCTTCCTTCACTTTTAAACTTCCTGTAATTCTTTCTATAACTTCAAATTCCTCTTTTCCTTCCTCCTTCCTCTTGTCTTCCTTTCCTTCACAATCCTTTTTCTCTTCCTTCCATTCAGCCATTTCCTTCCCTTCCTTCCTTCCTTCCTTCCTTCCTTTCTTTCTTTCTGTAACCTCAAATTTTCCTTTCCTTCCTCCTTCCTCTTCTTTTCCTTTCCTTCACAATCCTTTTTCTTCCTTCCATTCAACCATCTCCTTCCTTCCTTCCTTCCTTCACTATAAATTTCTTACTCTCTCCCTTTCTTTCCATCCTTTCCTTCCTCCTTCCTCTTCTTACACTGCTTCCTCGTATTCCTCCTCCTCCTCCTCCTTCTTCCTTCATTCTATAATCTCAAATTTCTCCCTTTTCCTTCCTCCTTCCTCTCTTACCTCTTTACTCCACCTCCTCCTCCTCCTCCTCCTCCTCCTCCTTCTTCTCTTAGGGCGAGACTCTTAAGGCGTAAGAAGTGGGCGCAAACAGCTCCACAACACGGGTTCTGCACCGCCTCTCGGGAACCTGATGAATGCGCCGTCAGGAGAGAGTAACCTGGTGGGGAGTGGCTGGGAGAGAGGGAGAGGAGAGAGGGGAAGGAAAGACAAGAAGTAAGGAGAGGAGAGAAGAGAAGAGGAGAGGAGAGGAGAGGAGAGGAGGGGAGGGGAGGGGAGGATGGGTAGAGTGGAGAGTGAAGGAAAGAGGGAAGGAATGGATGTGGAGAATAGAGGGAGAGAGGAAAGGGAAGAGGAGGAGGAGGAGGAGGAGGAGGAGGAGGAGGAGGAGGAGGAGGAGGAGGAGGAGGAGGAGGAGGAGGAGGAGGAGGAATGCTGAAGGAAGACAGGAAGAAGACAGGAAGAAGATAAAGAGGGGAGAGGTAAAAGATAGGAAGAGAGAGGAAAGGAAGAGGAGGAGAGAAGACAAGAGGAAGAGGAAGAGGAAGGAAGGAAATAACGAGCGAAGAATAGACAAAAGAAAAGAAAAATAGGAAAAACAGAAAAAGAAAAGAGAAAATGAAACAAACACAAAAAAGAGAAAGGAAAAAAAAAAAAAAACAATAAAGAACAAACAAATAAAAGAAGTGAAGAAGATCAAGGAAAAAAAAAGTCACGAGAAAGGAAGAGAGGGAAGAGGAGGAAGGAAGAGTCGAAGAGGAAGGAAGGATGAGACAGAAAGAGAAGGAAAAGAAGAGGAGGAAGAAACAAAGAAGAAGGGAAGGAAGAGAAGGAGAGGAGGAGGAGGAGGAAAGAAGA
>NC_059269.1:11341128-11343628 GCF_017591435.1 Portunus trituberculatus | reverse complement strand
TAAAAATAAATGAAGAGGAGGAGGAGGAGGAGGAGGAGGAGGAGGAGGAGGAGGAGGAGGAGGAGGAGGAGGAGGAATAATAAAAAGGAAGAAAGGAATAACTGTAAGTCTTGTATAGGAAGTCTCTCTCTCTCTCTCTCTCTCTCTCTGTGTGTGTGTGTGTGTGTGTGTGTGTGTGTGTGTGTGTGTGTGTGTGTGTGTGTGTGTGTCTCTCTCTCTCTGTGTGTGTGTGTGTGTGTGTGTGTGTGTGTGTGTGTGTGTGTGTGTGTGTGTGTGTGTGTGTGTGTGTGTGTGTAATTATGTTTGCGTTATTCAATTTATAATTTTATTCTCAGCTGTGACGAGGAAAATATTTAAATATATTCATTCTCTCTCTCTCTCTCTCTCTCTCTCTCTCTCTCTCAATCAATCACCCACATGTTACTTCATTTCCCAACCACTCAATTACCCGTGGCTAAGGTATGCATGGCGCGGGCGAGGCGGTGATGCGCAGCTGTGGTGAGGGAGCCACAAGTGTCACGCACACCTGTACCCACCACTCACCTGGGGGAGGGGAGGGGAGGAGAGGGGAGGGGAGGGGAGGAGAAGAGAGGGCTGGAAATCACCTTTAATTTCCTCCTGATCATTGAGTGAGGGAAGGAATGGAGGGGAGATGAGGGGTAATGGGGAGAGAGAGAGAGAGAGAGAGAGAGAGAGAGAGAGAGAGAGAGAGAGAGAGAGAGAGAGAGAGAGAGAGAGAGAGAGAGAGAGAGAGAGAGAGAGAGAGAGAGAGAGAGAGGGTAGGGTAGGGTAGGGTAGGGTAGGGTAGGGTAGGGTAGGGGTAGGTTACGTCAGGTCAGGACAGGTCAGGTTGAGTTGGGTTTAGTTACTTGGGCACTCCTAGATCAGGAAATGTGAGCTTTGTAGAATAAAAAAAATATCGATATAGACAAGATTCATACATAAATAGATGAATAAATAAACAAATCACACACAAAATTATAAGGCAGTAAAAGTAAAGCTCTTCATTTTGTATCCACTCAGGTGTTTCGAAATGCTTCAATGATTACAAATGGCTCACAAAATTAACACAAGATTACTGAGGAGCAACACGTGTTCTGATCGCAACGACTCGGCGCGTGCATAGAAAATGAGGCTGGTTATGATTAGCAGTTACAACAAATTACACGGTTTTCAAGAACGTTCCCACACCTGTTACTGGATACTGGGTGGTGTTACGAATGTCTTTATTAATTCAATTTTTAACTCCTAAGCCGTGATATTATTGTTGTGACCTTAATCCCTTCAGTACTGGGACACATTTTTTTTAGTTTTGGGTAGGTTTATACAATTTTAATCACACTAGTCAAAGTTTATGGAGGTGAGAAGATTAATAGCCAGAATCTTCCATATTTTAATCCCCCACTTGAGGTTTTTTAAGCTGAATACATGAATCAAATAGTAATTAGAATGAATATGGAAACGCGTCTTGGTACTGAAGGGGTTAAGCAATTTTAGACAGACAGACAGACAGACAGACAGACACACACACACACACACACACACACACACACACACACTCTCTCTCTCTCTCTCACTCAAATGTTTTACCAGATATTCAACACTTTTTGACACGTGTAGTTCTTTCAAAATTTTCACTTTTTAAACCAGAAGAAAATTTTGCATCATGGTAAAAGTAAATATAGGAGGAAAAGCTACATGTCCATCCAAGAACACGATACCTATTGAATAACACTAAAAAAAAAAACACAATAAATCAAAACACAAACACGATATGATAAAAAAAAAACATAAATTGAGTTTTTTTTACGATTATCTATTTTTAAGCAAAGGAAAAATAATGTATCGGTGAAAAAGAAACATATGTGAAGAAGAAGCTACACATTTAAGAATATTTGAATCAAAACACAAACACGATAAAAAAAATGAAATAAAAAGATTTTCTATTTTAAGCAAGAAAGAAAATGTATCAGTGAAAAGTAATAAAGGTGAAGAAGCTACATATTAAAGAACATTAACCCTTTCAGTACTGGGACGCATTTTTACCTTGAGTTTTAGATATGATTACATGACTTTACTAACATTAGGAAGTGTCTACGGAGGTCAGAATATTAATGGCACAGTCTTTACTATTTCAATCCCCACATAAGTTTCAGAATCTGTATAAAATCACCAAATAGTGCAAAATGAATACAGAAACACGTCATGGTACTGAAGGGGTGAAGTCAAGAAGGAAATGTATCAGTGAAAGAGTAACATACATTAAGAGGAAACTACACATTCAAGAACATTAAAAACTCACACACAACCTTTTACAAACAACACAGAGCAACATAGAAGCCCAATATGAAAAACACTTCAATTCTTTCCCCCTTTTTTTTCCCTGCCTTCCTCTTCTGAACAATAGACAAGAACCGCAGCAGCTTCCTCGCCACCGCCGCTACCACCACCACCACCACCACCACCACCACCACCACCACCAATGGAAGGGACGCAAACA
>NC_059269.1:11328628-11331128 GCF_017591435.1 Portunus trituberculatus | reverse complement strand
AATTTCCTCCTCCTCCTCCTCCTTCTCCCTCTTCTTTCTTCTTCTTCTTCTTCTTCTCTCCTCCTTATGTCTTTATTTTCAAGTTTTTCTCTCCTTTCTTCGTCTTTATCCATTTTTTTAATCATCTTTTTTTTTTATCCTTTCTTCCTCTTCCTCCTTTTTTTGTCTTTATTTCTATCTTTCCCATCTTATTCTTCACATCATTTTCTTCCCCTTTTTCTTTGTTTCTCTCTTCTCTTTTTCCAGTTTTATTTCCTCCTTCTTCCTCCTCTTCCTTTTCCAATTCCTCTCCTATTTCCCCTTCCTTCATTTTCCCCAACCTCAAAATTTCCCCCTTTTTTTAATTTCTTCCTATTCCTTCTTCTTTTCTTTTCTCTCTCATCACTTACTGGTCAATCGTTTATCATTTTTTTTTTCTTCCTCCATTCCTTAACTTCAATAACCTTTCCTCTTTTCTCAGTTCTTCTATTTCCTTATTCTCTCCTTTTTTTTCATTGTCCACTTCCTCTGTTTTTCCTCCTCCGCTTTCCTAGTTCTCTTTTTTTTCTCATTTCACTTCCTTTTCTTATTCCTTCCCCTTCTTTGTTCCCTTTACAACATTTCTTTCATTCTCTTTTTCTCTTCTGTTCCTTCTAATACCTCCTATTTCCTATTTCTTTCCTTTTTCCTTCTTCTACTCGTATTCCTAAACCTCAATATCTTTTCCCTTACCCTAGTTCTTCTATTTCTTCATTTTCTTCTATCTTTTTCCAATTCCTCTTCTTTTCTCCCTCCTCTATTTTCCCAAACGTTAATATTTTCCTTCTCTCTCTCTCTCTCTCTCTCTTATTCCTTTCCCTTTTTCTCCTCTCCTATCACGTACAAGTCACATCTGTCGGTATAGAACACGTCCCCTACTCTCCCTCACCCTCTTACTCCACTCCCTTCCCTAGGCGCCCATTGGGACCTCATCACCCTGCCCCCTGTAGCCTCTTGCCCCCTGCCACACCCCTGTCACGCCTCTGTGTTTCTAATTCCTGCATTTATATATATTTTTGGGTCAATAATTTATCTGAATCTCAATCTTGCTTCCTCCCCTGCCGACTGCCACGTCCCTGTCTCACTTTCTCCCTGTTAATCTTCTTTCCTACCCCCTGCCATGCTTGTCTTACCTCCTCCCCTGTTAATATCCTTCCTTGTCCCCTGCCACGTCTCTGCCTCACCTCCTCCCCTGCAAATTTCCTTCTCTGATCCCCTGCCAAGCCCTTGTCTCATGGAATAAGACAATAAATTCTAAATTCCTCCTCTGCTAATCTTCTCTGTCCCCCTGCCACGTCTCTGCCTCATCTCCTCTGCAAATACCCTTCCCTGTCCCCTGCCACTCTTGTCTCATCTCCTCCCACTGTTAATTTCCTACCCTGTCCCCTGCCAAGCCTTTCTCTCTCCTCCTCCACTGTTAATCTCTTTCCTTTTCCCCTGCCATGTCTCAGCCTCACCTGCTCCCCTGCAAATCTTCTTCTCTGTCCCCTGCCAAGCCTTTGTCTCTCCTCCTCCCTGCTACTCTCCTTCCCTGCCCCTGCTAAGCCCTTGTCTCACCTCCTCCCCTGCAAATCTTCTCTGTCCCATGCTAAGCCTTTGTCTCTCCTCCTCCCCTGCTACTCTCCTTCCCTGCCCCATGCTAAGCCCTTGTCTCACCTCCTCCCCTGCCAAGCCTTTGTCTCTCCTCCTCCCCTGCTACTCTCCTTCCCTGCCCCCTACCAAACCTGTCTCCTCCCCTGCTAAACTCTCACCCTTGTCTCTGTTATGCCTCGCTAACTTTTCAAATCGTTGGTTTTTATCATTTTATTTATTATTTTAGTGTCTATTTTTGTCGTGTGTGTGTGTGTGTGTGTGTGTGTGTGTGTGTGTGTGTGTGTGTGTGTGTGTGTGTGTGTGTGTTTCCTGTTTTTATTGTTCAAGTTGCGTGTTTTTTTTTCATTCATTTTTATTTTGTGTCCTGCTTTCTGTCCTTTCTACCTTTCACCTTTCTCTCTCTCTCTCTCTCTCTCTCTCTCTCTCTCTCTCTCTCTCTCTCTCTCTAATATAAAAATTTTCACAAAAGTTCAAAAGTTAAGAGAGACTGGAAGCCGACAAGACCTCTCCCCCCTCTCTCTCTCTCTCTCTCTCTCTCTCTCTCTCTCTCTCTCTCTCTCTCTCTCTCTCGCCACTACGGAGACACATGTTCCCTGGGCCACTATATTTTCTCTCCCGCGAGCCGCACTAAATTAATATTCATGGTGAGGAGGGAGGAGGAAAAATGTCAGAGGGAGGAAGGAAGAGGGGGGGGGAAGTGGAGGAAGGGAGGAAAAGGAGGGAGGGAAGGGAGACAGACGGGAGGAAGCTGAGGGGAAATGGAGGGTTTGAAGTGAGGAAAGGCATCGGAAAAGTGAGAGGGAGGGAGGAGAGAGAGGAGGGAGGATGGAGTGATGGTGAGGAGAGAGAGAGAGAGAGAGAGAGAGAGAGAGAGAGAGAGAGAGAGAGA
>NC_059269.1:11318628-11326128 GCF_017591435.1 Portunus trituberculatus | reverse complement strand
AGAGAGAGAGAGAGAGAGAGAGAGAGAGAGAGAGTAAAAATATAAGTAAAAAGAAAAGAACACAAATATAAACCACATCAAAAATGAAAAAATGAAAAAAACACCATAAAAATCAAACAAATATAAACAAGCAAGAAAAAAAAAAAAAAAACAAATGAAAACAAAGCAAAACTGATAGAAAAAAAAAAAAATCTCAAACACTTCTGCGTTTCACCTTCACTATTTCAAAAAGCTTTACCTCAATTTACATGCGTTTTTAGAGGCAGAGTGACCAGATTTCTGTATTATTAACTGGAGAAACACTTTTGAGATAAGCATTTTGTAAGGTGTTTTTTTCATTTCTGCTCTTCACCTCCATTATTTCAAAAACCTTTATTTCAATTTACAAGAAAATTTTTGGGTGTTTTTACTGTTCTAGAGGCAGAGTGGCCAGATTTCTGTATTACTAACTGGAGAAATACTCTTGGTGAGAATTTTGTAAGGTGTTTTTATTAATCTAGAGGCAGAGTGGCCAGATTTCTGTATTATTAACTGAAGAAATACTCTTGAGATTAGCAATTTGAAAGGTATTTTTATTAATCCAGAGACAGAGTGACTAGATTTCTATATTACTAACTGGAGAAATACTCTTGAGATGAGCATTTTGTAAGGTGTTTTTATTAATCTAGAGACAGTGACCAGATTTCTATATTACTAACTGGAGAAATACTCTGAGATGAGCATTTTGAAAGGTATTTTTATTAATCTAGGGACAGAGTGACTAGATTTCTGTATTACTAACTGGAGAAATACTCTTGGTGAGAATTTTGTAAGGTGTTTTTATTAATCTAGAGGCAGAGTGACCAGATTTCTGTATTATTAACTGGAGAAACACTTTTGAAAACCCGACAAATCATCTATGTGGCCTTGAAAGTAGTCATGATGAGAGAGATGAGCATTTTGTAGGGTGTTTTTACTGTTCTCGAGAATGACAAGCTATCTACATTATTAACAGGAGAAACACTCGTGAAAACCCCGCTAATCATCTTTTGTGTCCTTGGAAAACAGTCGTGCTGAGAAACAAGAGCATTTTCTAAGGCGTTTCTTCCGTTATAGAGACAGATTGACAAGATTTCTACATTATCAACTGGAGAAACACTTGATAACCTCGCTCTCCATTTACACAAGTTTTTTTAAGGACTAGCAGTTTCTAGAAGCAGAGTGACAATATTTCTACACTATTAACTGGAAAAACACTCTTGAAAATCTCATTAATCATCTCTGTGGCCTTGGAAAACACTCGTGGTGGGTGAGGGAGAAGTTTTTTTTTTTTTTACGTGTTTTTACTATTCTAGAAGCAGTGACAAGATTTTTACATTATTAACTGGAGAAACACTCTTGATAACCCAGCTAATCATCTTTGTGGCCTTTGAAAACACTCGTGATGAGAGAGAAGTGCTTTTCTGAATACGGACCAGAAACAACTCAACTCAAAACACAGCTCTATTTATACAGCAGCGGAGGCGAGAGGACACAGCGACAGGTGATCATTAGTGCCGCCACCAGGTGAGTGTGTAGCAGTGGCGGCACACACCTGGCGGGGAATTACCTCCCTCAAACCTGTCCACCTGAAACGAGGGCCTGTCTGCCTCCCCGGGAATCATTTAATGGCCGAGGACGTGCACGAGTCGAGAAGAAAGAAGGGGTGGAATTAAATGGAGGAAGAGGCGGAGGAGAGGAAATTGTGGAGGAGGGAGAGGGAAAAGAGATGGAAACTATAAGTGGGAGTTGATTTGTTGGTTTCTAATGTATTTGTAGGAACTATATCGCTGTGTCAGTATTTCCAACGCATGATTTTTCCACACAGATGATTTGTGGGGTTTTTATGAGTGTTCCTCCAGTTGACAAAGCAAAAGTGTTGTCAGTCTGCCTGTAGAAACATAAAAACACATTAAAAACTCATGCAAACTTAAATAAACCATCTTGAAATAGTGGAGGTGAAGCAGAGAAGTGTTTGAGAATATGAACCTTACAGTCACTTCCTCTACTCGTTCTAATTAGCACTTCAATACCCTCCACTGTTACTTCTATCATTCAAACACCAGACTTTTGTTAACAAAACACATACCTTAATCCACTGAATACTGGAACATTTTTACCATGAGATTTGTGTACGATTAAACCATTCTATTAACATAACGAAGGGTCTAAGGAGATGAAAAGATTAATGGCCTGAGTCTTCACTATTTCAACCCCCCATATGAGTTTCCAAAGCTGTATTGAATCACCAAATAGTAAACAGAATCAATATGAAAACGGGTCATGGTACTGAAGTGGTTAATCCTTGCATCTTTTAGCGACACCCAGCCACCCACACAGCCACCCAGAGCCAACCAGCCAGCCTGCCAGCCACACAAGCCTCGAGGAACGTAAAGGGAAGGTAATGCAGCGAGCGGGGAGCATTACAGGGCGGGCGGCGGCTAGTAAACAATAGAAAAGCCGATAGGTATTGAGCCTAAACCCGATGCTACGAGGAACGGCTGTTGCTCCAAGGAACGGCGGAGCTACTGAACGAAAACCGATAGCCGAGGGGAAACAGGGATTGCAGCGACGATTAATGCAGCCAAGGAGCACAGGAGGAGGAGGAGGAGGAGGAGGAGGAGGAGGAGGAGGAGGAGGAGGAGGAGGAGGAGGAGGAGGAGGTAGTTTGTCAAAGGAGAGAAAAGATGTAAGGTAGAGGAAGGAAGGAAGGAAGGAAGGAAGGAAGGAAGGAAGGAAGGGAGGGAAGGAGAAAGAATAAAGAAAAAAGAAAAGAAAGAAAGAAGGAACGAAGGAAGGAAAACAGAGTAAAAAGAAGGAAAACAAGTCAAAATGATGAAAACATGGCATCAGTAAGAGAGAGAGAGAGAGAGAGAGAGAGAGAGAGAGAGAGAGAGAGAGAGAGAGAGAGAGAGCACTCAACACCACTTAACTTCAACTTTGCTCACCTCTCATATTTTTTCCCACCCTCCTCTCCTCCTCCCTTTACGAAAACCAATCTGATGTCACTCAACTTTCAACTTACCCTCTCCCTCTCCCTCTCCCTCTCTCTCTCTCTCTCTCTCTCTCTCTCTCTCGCTCTCAATCCGTTTTCTTCCTTCAGTGGCAGGATAATTTCCCTTCAGGCGCCCCAACTTGGCCGAGAAATGTGGTTATAGCTGGGCGAATTTCTGCACCAGACTTGTACCTTCAATTTATGTCTCCAGGTGCTTCCCCTCTCCCTCTCCCCTCACTTCCCTCTCCCTCTCTCTTCACTCTCCTCTCAGTTCTCTTCTTGTTCTTGTTCTTCTTCCTACTTGTCATTTCTTTGTCTCTCTCTGTTGCTGTTCCTCTATTTTGCTTCTTAATTTCTCTTACTCTCTTTCTTTTTCTGCTTTTCATTATCTTCCAGTGTTCTCTCTCTCTCTCTCTCTCTCTCTCTCTCTCTCTCTCTCTCTCTCTCTCTCTCTCTCTCTCTCTCTCTCTCTCACAATTCTTCCTTTCCTCTCCCTCTCCTTTCTCTTCCTCCTCCACCTCCCTTCTTTCTCTCTTTACTTCTCTCCTTTTTACAATCTTCCAGAGCTTTCTCCCTCTCTTCCATCTCAACCTCTACTCTTACTCTCTTTCCCTCCTTTACATAATCTTCCAGAGCGCCTTCCTTTCCTCCCTCTCCCTCTACCTCTCTTCCTTCTCTCCCTTTCCCTCTTCTCTCTCTCTCTCTATCTCTTCGCTATTGTCTTCGCTCTTTCTATCTTCAATTTTTCTCCTTTCCTTTTCTTTTCTTTTTTTTTCCTTGATTGCTTCCGTATTTTCTCTTCTCTTCTCCTTCGTATTGTTATCACTCTCTCTGTTTTCCTTCCTCTGACTTTCTTCTGTATTTTTATCCGCTTTATGCCTCGCCTCCCTTCCTCATTCCGTATGCATTAGGAATTCACTTTTCTTCAGGCATTTTTAAGTGTTTCCCTGACTCTCTCTCTCTCTCTCTCTCTCTCTCTCTCTCTCTCTCTGTTTGTTTTCTTTCCTTCTTCTTCTTCTTCTTTTTCCACTTGTTTCTATAATTATATTCACGTCTCGCTCCTAATTGTGTTTGTAAACGTGGTGCCGGAAAGCAAGTGTGGGGAGATTAAGCTGAGTAAATACGTAAAGGTTTGGCTAAATATATCCGAATCTGGCTTTTGTTTTGCTATAGGGGCTCTTCTTCTTCTTCTTCTTCTTCTTCTTCTTCTTTTCTCGCAGGTAAAAACAACAGGTATTTTAGGAAGACGTGACCTTAAAGAGTGACGCGTGATTTGTACCTTGACGACGAATACAAGAACTTCCCTACTAACTTTTGTACTCTCTCTCTCTCTCTCTCTCTCTCTCTCTCTCTCTCTCTCTCTCATTCCACACTTACGCTATTGTTTCTTACATTTCTCTCGCAAAACCCAAAACACACACACACACACACACACAAAGAATAGGCAAAACATTCCACGATTTCTGACTGCGACTATACTTACATTCAGTAGTAGTAGTAGTAGTAGTAGTAGTAGTAGTAGTAGTAGTAGTAGTAGTAGTAGTAGTAGTAGTAGTAGTAGTAGTAATAATAATAATACACAATACACACACACACACACACCCACCACCACCACCACCACCACCACCACCACCAATGAATATGAGACGATGCAGAAGGTTGGTTCCTGCATCCCTGAAGAGACCAAGGCCCGCTGGGGAACACTCACATCAAATAAGCAGGAAGTCTTGGGGCTCTGGCGGTGGTGGTGGTGGTGGTGGTGGTGGTGGTGGTGGTGGTGGTGGGAGCAGGGAACAGTCACGGAAGCGGAGTGTTGGAAGGGATGGTGGTGATGGTGATGATGGTGAGACCTGTATTCAGAAATGCCTTCTCCTCTCACTACGACAAATTTCCAAGGCCACAAAGAAAATTTGGCGGATTTTTTTCAAGTTTCTCCTTTAAATAAGCTAGAAATATTGTCAAACTATATCCAAAACCATAAAAATACTATTTAAAACACGAGAGAGAGAGAGAGAGAGAGAGAGAGAGAGAGAGAGAGAGAGAGAGAGAGAGCAAGTTCAGGAAATATGCCAAGATATTTTACACCTAAAAGTAAAGTGTTGATGTGTGAAAGAGGAGGCGGGGAGGGCAGGCATTCAGCGGCAGGTGGGGTTAAGTGCTTAGTAGGGGAGAGGGTGGCGGGTGGGCGGGCGGGTGAGGGGTGAGGGGTGAGAGGGTAAACCAAGGAGGTATTTCTGAGAGGAAGCGAGCGTGAGGGGAAGAGGATGGAGTGTTTAACAGGTGAGGAGGAGGAGGAGGAGGAGGAGGAGGAGGAGGAGGAGGAGGAGGAGGAGGAGGAGGAGATGTGGTGCTTCGTGACTGAGAGGATTGAAAAGGAAGGAGTGCGTGGGTGTGTGTGGGCGTGCGTGGGTGATGGGTGGTGGGCGTGCGTGGGCCGGATGTAGTTATCAGGAATCTTCACTCACTATTCCCGCGTCTAACTTCGTACCTGTGTGTGTGTGTGTGTGTGTGTGTGTGTGTGTGTGTGTGTGTGTGTGTGTGTGTGTGTGTGTGTGTGTGTGTGTGTGTGTGTGTGTGTGTGTGTGTGTGTATAATATCGATCTATACACCTACTACCTGTCTCTCTCCAACATACACAGCCACGCAGACAGACAAGAGGGAATAAAAACACAAGGAGAAAAGTAGGTAAGAGACGAGCAAAACTTCACAACTGTCTCACAAACACTCCAGCACAATATTGCTTCTCCATTACTTCAAGGCTGCAGTCACGCCAGTCAGGTAGCTTATGGTGATGTGAAATTCATACCAGGCGAGGCAGCTGACGTTTCTTTCTGGATCCTGAACTATAATGACTACAATCCCAATAAACTTTTGAGGGTTCATCTCTCATAACAAAAACAGCAATGATCGAAAATGCTAGTTAACAGCTTCTAAAATGCTACTTATGTTTCTAAACGTCTAGCAAGTTCCTGACATCCTTTGTCTCTCCAGGTTTATAATTCTCCTCAGCGCAGTGTCAGCCGCTATGTGTTATTCAGCTGTCCCTCGTCGCGGCGGACAATAGCACACCTGTCACGCTGCGGTAACCTGCTCCTGACGGCGGAATTTAGCCATGTGCATTATTGACGCCCGGGAAAAGGTCACGCCCGAGATAATACTTCCGACGCACCTACATTTGTTGAGTAAAACACGCACCTTTCACAAAACTCAGACGTTCATTCATTATGTGCCGGGTTTGGCGTGTGAGTCAGTACAGGTCGTGGCGGCAACAGCGGCATTACGAGTGGCTTTGCTCGGCGTGCATTCGTAAAAGCTTCGTGTATAAAACAGTGACAAGAAGCAGCTTGGTCCCAGCAGTCACGGTTCGCCACTCACTGATGCATGGCCGGGTGCTGCGGTCACCAGCCTGTGTTTTCTCGCCTTAATAAGCCAAAGGAACGAAAAAGAACAACTCTGTACATTTTCAAGGGATTTTAGAGGTACAGTGTGTTTTAAGTTCTATAAAGTTACATTTAGCTTTAGCCAACAATCCCACATGAAGAAGAGCTCAATTTTTAACTCGACTCTGGAGAAAATTAGTACCTTTACCTGTTATTTGGCCGAGAACGTCGCATTTTCTTTTTAACTGAATTAGCTGAAAGAAAGAAACGTGGAAAGACCAACACGTTATTTGAGAAAATCTAAACTTTTATACTTTCGACTCTGACCAAATTACACCTAACCATTACTGCACTATTGAGAGTCTTCACGTCCCAAACCACTGACAAAATCACGGGTCTCGAATGTGTAGTGTGTGTATGTACGTGTATGTACGTGTATGTGTGTGTGTGTGTGTGTGTGTGTGTGTGTGTGTGTGTGTGTGTGTGTGTGTGTGTGTGTGTGTGTGTGTGTGGAAGAATCTGTTATCAATATCAACAGCACAATAGTGAGTCTTTTGTACAGGTAAGGTTTATACACCGTGAGCTTCACTTTAATACCAGGAAGGAAGTCACAGTGTTATAACCTTTGTGAGAGGCTTAAATATTAATCTGGCCACTCCACTGCGCTGTACATCTTTAATAGCCGCGAGCCACGTTATCAAATTCATTATTACCGCTACTATTACTATTACAACTGAGACTAGAGGATCGCCAAAGGACACAGGAGGCTCAAAGGCTTGCTCTAATTACTAGTATCGTTATTAGTTAGTGTCACGTCTCCTTTTCTAAATACAGGTAAAAAATTAAGGAGTTTCATAATTACCTCTATTATTCTGACACATTTAGTTGTACAGGTTTAAGAAAATGTCCCTAACTTCTTCAGTACTGAGACAGATTTTTACCTTGAGATTTATTTGTGTACGATTAGACCATTTTATTGACGTTACGAAGCGTCTATGGAGGGCAGAAGATTAATAGACACAGTTTTCACTATTCTTAATCGCCGACATGAGTTTCTGAAGGTGTATAAAATCAACCAAATAGTAAATAAAGTAAATATGGAAACGC
>NC_059269.1:11308628-11311128 GCF_017591435.1 Portunus trituberculatus | reverse complement strand
AAAAAAAAACTGGACACTAGTCAAACACACACACACACACACACACACACACACACACACACACACACACACACACACACACACACACACACACACACACACATACACAGAGTACCTACCAGCACATCGATCCTTCTTCACTCAGGCACCAGCTCCACTAATCTCCACTTACCTCCACCACCTGCACCACCACCTTCCTTCCACCGGGCGCCCACACTCCAACACACGTACCTGAAACATTTAAGAGTCACAGGTGAAGTCACAATTAGAAACCCTTTGAAGAGCAAAATAAACTGAGGAAGATTTTTGAAAGCTTTCACTTTAACCTGCAAAGAAAATTTCATTCCAAAGTGTATTTTCCCAACCTCATGAACACTGGCCTCTCTCTCACGGCTGTCAAGAGGTGTGTGTTGGGAGGGGAGAGGAGAGGAGAGGAGAGGAGAGGAGAGGAGAGGACAGGAGAGGAGATGTATATGTTGGGAAGGGAAGGGAAGGGAAGGGAAGGGAAGGAGAGGAGAGGAGATGTGTATGTTGGAAAGGGAAGGGAAGGAAAGGGAAGGAGAGGAGAGAGAGAGAGGAGAGGAGAGAGAGAGGACAGGAGAGGAGATGTATATGTTGGAAAGGGAAGGGAAGGGAAGGGAAGGGAAGGAGAGGAGAGGAGAGGAGAGGAGAGGAGATGTGTATGTTGGAAAGAGAAGAAAAGGGAAGGAGAGGAGAGGAGAGGAGAGGAGAGGTGTGTGTTAGTAGAGGAGAGGAAAGGAAATGAAAGACGAGAAGAAAAATAGAAGAGAGGAAAAGAGAAGAAAAGAGAACAGAGGAAAGGAGAAGAGAAGAGAGGAAAAGAGAAGAGGAGAGGAGAGGAGAGGAGAGGAAAGAAACTGAAAGAAATATGAAACTGCATCTAATAGGAAAAAAAATAATAACATAAGAAGCTTTCGTTCTTAACCGACAGCAAATTGCATAATCGTTCACCTACCACAACCTAACCTAACCTAACCTAACCTAACCCTAAACTACCATGTGACTGCAGAGAATAACTAACACTCGCTACTGCTACCAAACACACTTCACCTTCCAATACATCTATCCTCTACCACAAGTACTTAAAACCAATCACAAACTCCACATAATCTAAATCAATCAACAAAATACAAGAATTAATAATGAGTGGAGTTAATTCAGCGGCGAGGTTTAATTATTTCACTTATTAATATCTCTACTCGTCTGGCCTACAGATTTGCGCATGATTTTGTTCCGTCATTGATTATGCAAAGCTGATCTATTAATGAGTCTGGTGTAGCACTTGGAGTTGAATCATATAAATCAGTAATGTGTGTTTCCTGTAATATCATTGGTCAAAGAGAGAGAGAGAGAGAGAGAGAGAGAGAGAGAGAGAGAGAGAGAGAGAGAGAGAGAGAGAGAGAGAGAGAGAGAGAGAGAGAGAGAGAGAGAGAGAGAGAGAGAGAGAGAGAGAGATTACATTACCCTACCTCATCCTACTTTAGAGGAGAAGAGAAGAGAAGAGAAGAGAAGAGAAGAGAGGGAGAGAGACAGAGAGAAGAGGACCTTACATTACAAACATTACATTATATTACCTTACCTTACTTTACCTTACATTACAAACATTACATTATATTACCTTAGCTTACCTTACGTTACATTACCTTACTTTAACCTAACCAATCTTACCCTACCTTACATTATCTCACCTTATCTTACATTAACTCACCTTACCTTTCCTTACCTTACCTTACCTTACCTAACCTAACCTAACCTAACCTAACCTAACCTGACCTCACCTCACCTATACTAACGCAAAATAAGCAAACGTTAATAGAGACACCCTTCGGTCCCTTTATCTAATACATCAACGGACACAAATATTTGAGGTGGCCAAGCCCAGACAAGACAAATTACCATTCATCACCTCGAACAGGCCACGCAATCTTTCTAATCCTTCCCAATTTAAACTTTTTCATCTGGAGCATTAAGATAAAGCAGCCTTGGCGTATTGTGTTGAAATCCTTCCCTTTTACAGTTCTAGACATTGTCAACTCGATTAAAGAAGTAATGTTTGGCCTTATTTGATCTAAAACTTAGCCTGATCTTGACAAATACTCTTATCCTCCTCGCCTGCCACTAACCTTCACTATTTTCAAATGGCTTTAGTTGGAATGAAACGAGTTTTTAAGGATGTTTCTGTAATTTCTAGTGACATGTTAACAAGTCTTCTACATGACCAGAAGGGCAAATACACTTTACAACACGGCTAATCGTCTCTGTAGTCTTTCAAAATGGTCGCGCTGAGAGAGGGAAGCGTTTCTGAATATGGCTTCTATGAGATTACACGGGATGACAAGAGCTAACCAAACACCAGCAGACCTTTAGATCCCCCTGAAAAACTCCGTGGAATCTCGTTTTATGTTGTGGTAAAGAGGCAGGATGTTACAGTAGGATATTGCAGCACAGGGTTATGGATGGGGAGAAGCCTTCTTTACTT
>NC_059269.1:11276128-11291128 GCF_017591435.1 Portunus trituberculatus | reverse complement strand
CAGTGAAGAAGAATAGGAAAAGAACGAAAAATAATAGGAGGAGGAGGAGGAGGAGGAGGAGGAGGAGGAGGAGGAGGAGGAGGAGGAGGAGGAGGAGGAGGAGGAGGAGGAGGAGGAGGAAAAAAGAACTGGAATAGATTTTTTTGTTTTTTGGTGTGTGTGTGTGTGTGTGTGTGTGTGTGTGTGTGTGTGTGTGTGTGTGTGTGTGTGTGTGTGTGTGTGCGTGCCAGAGACTCATCAACCAGCCACTTCCCTACAGTTCCCTCGAGCCGTGAATACCCCTCCTCCTCCTCCTCCTCTTTCATCTGCTAATTCCCATACCATCATTCTCTCTCTCTCTCTCTCTCTCTCTCTCTCTCTCTCTCTCTCACAAGTCTTGAACCCATAAAACTTGCACACTATCCAAAGAAAACTTGTAATGAACTAACCAGCCTTTCCTATTAAGCTCAGTGGTGCGCGTGTGTTTCTTCCTACCTCAGACTCTCCCAGTTCGAGTCCCCACCTCTCCCTCTCCCTCTCCCTCCCATGTAGTCACTTACAAGTACTTAGCACGACTTCAAAGGGTCCACGCGGCAGATAAAGCACCTGGAGTCCTCGTAAACACACACACACACACACACACACACACACACACACACACACACACACACACACACACACACCAGAGTGATTGCACGATGGGAATAGGAGGAGGAGGAGGAGGAGAGGAAGAGGAGGAGGAAAAAAGAGAGAGGGAGAGGAGGGAATATTGAACGAAGAAGAGGTGGGGAGAGACATGAGAGGGAGGAGGAGGAGGAGGAGGAGGAGGAGGAGGAGGAGGAGGAGGAGGAGGAGGAGGAGGAGGAGGAGGAGGAGGAGTTAGAACGCGAGGAGAGGAAAAAATAATAAAAAAGGAAAGACAACATGAAAAGGGGGATAAAACGAGAGAGAGAGAGAGAGAGAGAGAGAGAGAGAGAGAGAGAGAGAGAGAGAGAGAGAGAGAGAGAGAGAGAGAGACTACCCATCGCCTCCATATCTTACCTTCCCCTCTTCCCCACCACCACCACCACCACTACCACCTGCTAAACTCCCCTCACTCTCTCCCCTCACCCCGCCACCCGTGTCAAAAGGAAGGGCGGGGCCGGGGCGCAACCCTCACCCCAGCGGCAACCCTTTGTTTGCCGCAGTGTTCCTGGAGCCCTCCCGACACCCAGGGGGCATACCTCGCCAGGAGGGGGGAGGGGAGCGGACAGTGGCTAATGCTATGTGGGTGAAGGGAAAGAGGGGAGAAGGGAGGGGAGGGGGTGAGGGAGTACTATTGTTGTTGCTTTTGTTGTTTTGGAAGGAAGGAAGGAAGGAAGAGAGGAAGGAAGGAAGGAAGGAAGGAAGGAAGGAAGGAAGGAAGGAAGGAAGGAAGTAGTAGTAGTAGTAGTAGTAGTAGTAGTAGTAGTAGTAGTAGTAGTAGTAGTAGTAGTAGTAGTAGTAGTAGTAGTAGCAGAAATAACAAGAAAAATCCATTACCATCAATAACATTACTATTATTATTACTACCGTTACTATCATTACTATTATTATTATTATTATTCCTATTACCACGGAGGCGGAGCGCAGTGGTGTGTCAGGCGGCGCTTAATTAACTTCATGTTTGTCCAGTGAATAGGATTCGTCACCAGGCATTGATTTTGTGACAGTTTTTATTCCACTATTTTTCCGCGGCGTATATTTGTTTATGTATCGTGTTGCAGTGTTGTTGTTTGTCAAATACCGTGTGTGTGTGTGTGTGTGTGTGTGTGTGTGTGTGTGTGTGTGTGTGTGTGTGTGTGTGTGTGTGTGTGTGTGTGTGTGTGTACTTACCGTCTTTCCGAGGAGGGCCGGGTCACCTGTATCGCTGCTAATTAATCCAAGTTACATACCTGCGGGAGAGAAACAAAACACATTAGTCTCTATTTGTCAGGCTATCCTCCTAGTGGCTGACCTCTACTAACGTCAGCACCGGTAAAGAAAAAGTCTCTCTCTCTCTCTCTCTCTCTCTCTCTCTCTCTCTCTCGCTGGAAAAAAAAATTGAGGCGATGCAAACTCCTAAATCCGTCAAAAATCCGAGTTTCCCCTCACAGCAGTCTCTCCCTGTCCTCAAATCTTAATCCCCTCTCTTCCTTTCACCTGAGAGAGAGAGAGAGAGAGAGAGAGAGAGAGAGAGAGAGAGAGAGAGAGAGAGAGAGAGAGTGTTACCTCCTTCCTCCTCGCCCTCAGCCTTTACCTCTCCTCGTCTTAACTTTCCTCCTTAACTTAATCACGAGTGGCCCAGCTCAGACCCTCTCTCCCTCGAGTTAGCCTGGATTATTCTCCCAGTCACCACCACCACCACCACCATGACCACTATGACCACCACCACCACCACCAAAACATTTCCCAAAACCAAAACAAGAACAAAAATTTTATTCACCCACCCACCCACACACACCCACAGACACACAGTCATTTTCCACAGCTATTAATGAACGGAAAAAAGACACACACCTGAAGTTGACAGGTAAAAATCTCTTCCTCCTCCTCCTTCCTCCTCCTCCTCCTCCTCACTCAAACAGGTATTTTATCACCTGCCACACGTGCGTTCCGTACTGAAGCACCACTCACTTACTTTTCAATGGCTTGTGGAGAAGGAGGAGGAGGACGAGGACGAGGAGGAGGAGGAGGAGGAGGAGGAGGAGGAGGAAATTGGAAACGAAAGAAGGTAAAAGAGGCGAAGCTTGGCAAACCAATCATTCACTCAGTCAATTACAACTCCCCTTTCTCTCTCTCTCTCTCTCTCTCTCTCTCTCTCTCTCTCTCTCTGGCGGGCAGGTGAGCAAGTAGTCAGTAATGGAGTAATTAGCATGGGTGGCAGAACGATTCACCGCCGCCTGCCTCCGCTAATGACCTGAGCTGGCCACACAAAAGCAGCGAGATACTCACTGCTCTCCTCCCCGTAATGAGAGAGAGAGAGAGAGAGAGAGAGAGAGAGAGAGAGAGATAAAAGATGAGAATGAAAGAAAGAGATCAAATTTCAAGAGGAAAACCAAATTGAGGACAAAAGAAAAGAAAAATGAAAACAAGGAAGGAAGGAAGGAAGGAAGGAAGAAAGAAAGAAAGAAGGAAGGAAGGAAGGAAGGAAGGAAGGAAGGAAGGAAGGAAGGAAGGAAGAAAGGAAGGAAGGAAGGAAGGAAGGAAATTCAAGAAGGAAGACAGTAGTGAGAGGAGTGATGTAGCTAATGGTATGAACAAGAGAGAGAGAGAGAGAGAGAGAGAGAGAGAGAGAGAGAGAGAGAGAGAGAGAGAGAGAGAGAGAGAGAGAGAGAGAGAGAGAGAGAGAGAGAGGGATGAATTGAATGGAGAGAGGAAGAGAGAGGGAGAGAAAGAGGTGAGGGTGACCTGAGAAAGACATCTTGACAACCGGCTTAGGAGGAGAAGCGTGTCTGAAATGGCTGTTAAACCCTTCGTGTGTCATTCTCGTACACACAGACAAACAGACAGACAGAATGGATGTGAAGAGGAAAGGAAGGAGAGGAAGTGAGGAAGGACGAGAGGAAAGCACTGGGAGAGAGAGAGAGAGGGAGGAAAGTGGAGGTATTACAAGAAAGTTATATAAAGCAGCGTTAAAAATGTAATGTTTCCAAGGAATGTTAGTAGAGAGGAAAGTTTCAGGGAAGAGACGCAACATGGAAAACTTTGTTGTATATGTTAATGAAATAGTTTTTAATGTGTTGTGTGTGTTTCCCAGAAGATACCTCGAGACACACACACACACATACACACACACACACGAGGTAGCACAAACAAACCCACACGTATCACCACAACCACCAACAACACCAACAAAAACACACAAGAAACAAAAAAACAGAACCTCAAAACACACGAGAAAGAAACACAGCTGTAACTTTCCTCCTCCTACTCTTCCTCTCCTGTACCTCCTCTTTCTCCACCTCTTCTCTCTCTCTCTTCTCCAGCAACAGCTCAGACAAGGAGGGTCCCAGCACGGCTCCCCGGCGGCCCATCAGTCAAGCTCTCGTAAATCTTGGCTCATCTCCCATGCAGCTTTCCTTCCTCCCCTTCCACCGCTCAATACCACTTAAAGTATTACCCCTCGCGAACTCCCCTTAAGCAACACAAAAAGGAGTGTTGCAGACGCTTTGTTGTGATAAACCAGCT
Source organism: Portunus trituberculatus (assembly GCF_017591435.1). Lineage (NCBI taxonomy): Eukaryota > Metazoa > Arthropoda > Malacostraca > Decapoda > Portunidae > Portunus > Portunus trituberculatus. Next base: position 11,286,961 of record NC_059269.1, on the reverse strand, counting down.
CGGGGGAAGGGAAAGAGGGAAAGAGAGAGCGAGAGAGAGAGAGAGAGAGAGAGAGGGGTAAGAGAGCGAGAAGGGAGAAAGGAAAAAGGAGAGGGTGATCGTGTGTGTGTGTGTGTGTGTGTGTGTGTGTGTGTGTGTGTGTGTGTGTGTGTGTGTGTGTGTGTGTGTGTGTGTGTGTGTGTGTGTGTGTTGGTGGTGTGGTGTGTTGTGTTGTGTTGTGGTTAATACGAGATGGAAAAGGGAAAGGAAAGGAGACACGTGGTGGGGAACAAATGAAGGGAAAAAAGGGGGGGATTACATGGCGTTATGTGATGATAAGTGGTGCTGACGGTGTTTTGAGAGAGAGAGAGAGAGAGAGAGAGAGAGAGAGAGAGAGAGAGAGAGAGAGAGAGAGAGAGAGAATATTCAAGGTGTCTTATGGATCTGAGCGAAACAAAGACTTGGTACCAATCAGAGAAGGAGGAAGTCTCTCTCTCTCTCTCTCTCTCTCTCTCTCTAACGGGTGACCCAAGTTAGGGGCTAAACTCCGGCTAAGTCCAACGAAGGGGGAACTTAACTAATGTGGTGGAGCAGATTCTGTAACTCCTGCCTGCTCTCTCTCTCTCTCTCTCTCTCTCTCTCTCTCTCTCTAGTGTGACGCGGCGCAACATACCAAGTGATATATTCCTTGACAGCAATGTTGAGAGAGAGAGAGAGAGAGAGAGAGAGAGAGAGAGAGAGAGAGAGAGAGAGAGAGAGAGAGAGAGAGAGAGAGAGAGAGAGAGAGAGAGAGAGAGAGAGAGAGAAATATTGTGCTACATTGTGCATGGCGCCGTGTGTGTGTGTGTGTGTGTGTGTGTGTGTGTGTGTGTGTGTGTGTGTGTGTGTGTGTGTGTGTGTGTGTGTGTGTGTGTGTGTGTGTGATTTTCCTCCAAACATTTACTACGATATTTCCCAGTAACACAATTTTCTCGTGTAATAAATCAGGTTACGTTGTTAAATTAGGGAAGGGAAAGGTACGATAAGGTAAAGTCTGGTTAAGTTGGAGCCAGGTAAGGTAAGGTAAGGTAAGATTAGGTTAAGTTAGGAAAATGAATCACAGGAAAATTATTACATATGAAAACTTAATGGAAAAAAAATATGGTGGCTTGAGTTTACTAATGCGAAATCTACAACAAGGGAAAAGAAAGAGATAAATTGTGTGTGACGAGACGGTGTGACAAGGCAAGTTGATATGACACTATAGACCATGACAGACTGCAATATGAATCAGCGTTAGTGACATGATGGCTAGGGATGGTGACGGCAAGACTGACAAAAAAAATATATGGTGCAGAAAGGGACATGAAAGCTGGTGTTATGATGATGTTTGATAGTGATCGCTGAAACTATATATGGTGTGGCACTGAAGCGGTATGGTGACTGTTCGTTGGTGATTAAATTATGGTGATATAGAATGAGACAAAAAATAAAACTGGTGGTGATGGTGATACAGTGATCGTCAAGACTGAATATGGTGTGGCGTTGTGAAGTGATATGGTGACAGCGAGTTAGTGATCAAATTATGGAGAGAGAGAGAGAGAGAGAGAGAGAGAGAGAGAGAGAGAGAGAGAGAGAGAGAGAGAGAGAGAGAACATTATTTTGGTTTGATAGTGATAAGCGTTGGTGAAATGACATTGTGTAGACTGTAGAGTGACGGAGGTATGGCGTGGCTGAGGGACTAGAGGGACTGAGAGGGGGTGAGGGGCGCGCCTGCCACCACAGACGGGCTGGCTGGGGTCACGGCTGACACTGAATTATTCATGTATGCTAATGACGGGCCAGAAACCCCCCCAAAGTGAATCAATGGCAGTACTTCACACGGTATTTGCTCTCATGCAAATGTCGGCCAGCTAGGGGCGGGGCGGCCCCACTGACTCCTCCCTGCACATAACAACTGCTCCACTCTCTTCCTTCCTTTATCCTGAGCCCAAACACCATGATATTCTATGCACCTAATACTAATACTAATCCTACACGTCCTTATTTACCATCCTTCTCATGATAATTGCTCCACTCTTTTTCTTCCTTCATCCTGAGCCTAAACACCATATCCTTAGCAGCTAACACTAATATTGCTGCTACACGTCCTTTATTTGCCATCCTTCTCTTAATGCACGCGATAACTATACTTCTCTTCCTTTATCCTAGGCTCAAACACCGCGGTATCCTACGCATCTAACACTGATAATACCACACGTCCTTTATTTGCCATCCTTGTCTTCCTGCACACGATTCCTAGACGTCCTTTATTTGTCATCCTTCTCTTCCTGCACATGATAACTACACTTCTCTTCCTTCCTTCATCCTCAGCCAAACCACCACGATATCCTAAGCAGCTATAACTAATACTAGTCCTACACATCCTTTATTTGTCATCCTCGTCTTCCTCCCTTCAAAATACAGCTGCTTTTTGTCCTTTCTTTATCCCTCATTCCCTTTTTTATGTAAGAAGCAGAAAGAGTTAAGAAAATGTCCACTTAGTTGTTCCTATTCACCACGAAACCCTATGTACCACTAATCACACTCCTATACTGCCTTCCTTTAAACGACTGGTGTTCTAATCTCTTCCTCTTCTTATCCTTACTCCTAACCTTTACTATCTCCTATGCTACTCCCACACTACCTCCTTTCATCCTCCTCTTCCTCCTCTTTCCAATCTGTTCTAATCTCCTCATCTCCTTTCTTTATCCTCACTCTAATATCCCTCCTCCACCCAAACACCTCCTCCTTTCTTTATCCTTCTCCTCCTTCCCTTCCTACTCCACCTCCTCATTCTGTGGCCAAGATAGCTGTTCTAATCTCCTCCATCTCCTTTCCTTTCCTCTCTTTACCCTCGTCCTCCTCCTCCTCCTCCTCCTCATCATCATCTTCTTCCTTCTCCTCTTCCTCCCGCACCATCTCATCTTTATTTTCCTCATCCCCATCCATTTAATCCTCCTCCACTAGCGGCTTCTTTTTAAATCTTCCTCCTCTTCTTCCTCTTCCTCCTCCCCCTCCTCCTCCTCAGAGCCACACTACACCCCGCCACTATAAAACATAATAAAAAAACAAACACAGAATGAATTACAAATCACTCCACTGACCAAAGTAATAAGCGCGATAAAAAAGTATATCTTGAATTATTAACCACGATATCGACTCTCCCCGCTCTCTCTCTCTCTCTCTCTCTAAGGGCGCCAAGCAGCCGCCACCCCAGTGACACCCACCACCCACACATATACACACACATACATCTACACACATATACACACGCGCACACACACACACACACACACACCCACGAACATCCACTCTCGCTGTGAAGGTTCGTGGAATGTTTGTAGTCTTCTTATCCGAGTTGAAAAGTCTCTCTCTCTCTCTCTCTCTCTCTCTTTTTTTTTTTTCCATGTGATACTACCAACGTAACCACAAACAACAACAACAACAGCAACAGACGGACTCCACCACCACCACCACCACCACCTCACACTTCGCTCCCTGTCCATCACCATCACAAAACGTATTATCAGCCTCCATTACGTAGCCACCCACTTCACACCGCAACAACCACCACCACCACCACCACCAGGAGGAGGAGGAGGAGGAGGAGGAGGAGGAGGAGGAGGAGGAGGAAGGGAGGGAAAAAATATATAAAAAGCAAAAAGTTAATAAGTGTAGGCGAGTTTACAGTTTCAACTTGCGATAATGATAATAATGATGATAATAATAAGAGGAGGTATTTCAATCTCTCTCTCTCTCTCTCTCTCTCTCTCTCTCTCTCTCATAACCATTCAAATTCGGTCAAAATTTAATTAAACAAAACAAAAAAGTTATTCGCCACAGGTATCCAGTAAGTCACCCACGAGTTGACCGCTGCAATTTGGTGGTGGTGGTGGTGGTGGTGGTGGTGGTGGTGGTGGTGGTTCTCGTCCCCAGGGTGTATAAATGTGGTCTCGTCCCCAGGCAGTGTGGCGAGTGGCGAACCTCCCTCCCTCCCCATCTCTCTCTCTCTCTCTCTCTCTTGGGTACACTTTGCCGCCACCAACACTGCCGCCGCCGCTAGCTCTCTCTCTCTCTCTCTCTCTCTCTCTCTCAACAAGCACATACACACACAAGACAAGCAAGTGTACACAAACAAACAGACAGACAGACAGACACGGTGTAACAAAAAGCTTTCCTCACCGCACACACACACACACACACACACACACACACACACACACTGACCTTTCTCTCTTTTTTATTTTAGCAAACGCAGAGTGAAATTAATTACCACCAATCATACACTCCAACGCGAGCCCTGTGGTTGATTCAATTGGCTAACTCTTTTATATAGTTTTTTTTTGTTAATTTCTCTCTCTCTCTCTCTCTCTCTCTCTCTCTCTCTCTCTCTCTCTCTCTCTATTGACATTTGTACTTCATCCCTCTGTTGAAAGCAAACTGTTGTAATTTGCAAAGCGAGATTTGTTGTTGCTGCCCTGTGACCGCTGTGTGTGTGTGTGTGTGTGTGTGTGTGTGTGTGTGTGTGTGTGTGTGTGTGTGTGTGTGTGTGTGTGTGTCGTCGCTATACTTACACATTTTCACACGGTTAGAGAGAGAGAGAGAGAGAGAGAGAGAGAGAGAGAGAGAGAGAGAGAGAGAGAATAAACATCCAATTCCTTCCCAATTCTCACCTTTACATCGAAGTGAGTGGCTGTCTCCTTCTCCTCCTCCTCCTCCTCCTCCTCCTCCTCCTCTTCCTCCTCCTCCTCCTCGCTCACTCGATACACCCCTGACAGCTGCTGACGGCGAGTGTATTAAGCTAAACACCCTTGACACCTACCACCACCTGAGAGAGAGAGAGAGAGAGAGAGAGAGAGAGAGAGAGAAAGCGTTGGTTTCTTCAGGCTTTTCATACATGGGTAGACACGCTTGCTCGCTCTCTCTCTCTCTCTCTCTCTCTCATACACATATATTCCTTTTCGTAGCGGTGAAAAATAAATAAACAAAAAAGTTACGCACACAATTGTTTGCAACCACCGACAGAACGCGCTCTCTCTCTCTCTCTCTCTCTCTCTGTGGCAAAAATTCACGACACGAGGAACAAACATTTGCTCTTTTACAACGGGGCCATATAAACTGACGAAGGGGGTGAAAGGGGGTAACCTGTGCTTGGGTCAGCCTACCTACACCCACCCACCCACCCGAACCCCCCTCCACCGAACCCTTCCTTCCTCCTCCCACCCACCTCCTTCCTCCTCCTCCTCCTCCTCAACCCTAGATCGTCAGCGCTTGCAAACACGTACAAACACACACAGAACACACGCAGCAGTCTCGCCAGAGTTATTGTATGATGTTAGGGTGAACGTGTGTGTGTGTGTGTGTGTTGGGGGAGGTTTGTCACTCTTCACTGCTATAAACTGTGGCACCTTGTTTATTGTCACCATCATCACTATTGTAGCTGCTGTCATTGTGTCTGGTGGTGGTGGTGGTGGTGGTGGTGGTGGTGTCATGACTGCTCCCCATCACACAAGCCGCTGGTCAAGTGTGTGTGTGTGTGTGTGTGTGTGTGTGTGTGTGTGTGTGTGTGTGTGTGTGTGTGTGTGTTAAGCTGCTCTTCCATCGGTATATTAACCAATTAACAAGTTTCTACACACACACACACACACACACACCAGCTTATCCTGAGTGAGTTGTTGGTAGCTCAGTTTATGAACATGTCTTCCTAGGGCATCGCTGTTTCCCGCTAACCAGCTTCACTGATACCCTTACCGGAGAGAGAGAGAGAGAGAGAGAGAGAGAGAGAGAGAGAGAGAGAGAGAGAGAGAGAGTAAGGGAGAAAAGAGCAAGGAAAAGAGAAAGATAAAAAAGACAGCAAGGAAAAGGAGAAAAAAGAACAAGGAAGAGAAAAAAATAAGGTACAGACACACACCCTTTCGTCTCCTCTTCATCCTTTCCTTCCTCTTCACTGCACACACACAACTATACTCTCTCTCTCTCTCTCTCTCTCTCTCTCTCTCTCTCTCTCTCTCAGCAGTAGTTTAACTCCTCTCCTCTCACCCACAAACAGTCTCAATCACACAATTCTTCATCCCCTCATCCCTCCTCCTCCTCTTCTTCTTCTTCTTCTTCTTCTTCTTCTTCTTCTTCTTCTTCTTGTTCCTCCTCCTCCTCCTCCTCCTCCTCCTCCTCCTCCTCCTCCTCCTCCTCCTCCTCCTCCTCTTCTCCTCCTCCTCCTCTCCTCCTCCTCTGTCACAAGAAACCCAATGGAGTAGTAAGAACGCCAATTTTCAGCTTCTCGTCCTCTTCTTCAATCTCCGAGAGAGAGAGAGAGAGAGAGAGAGAGAGAGAGAGAGAGAGAGAGAGAGAGAGAGCAGAGAGGGGGAGATTCGGATGGGTTGGTTATCTCTCTCTCTCTCTCTCTCTCTCTCTCTCAAGGGAGTCCCCGTCACCGCAGCAGGATTGTTCTGGCAAGATTCTTTGTCTCGCTCTCAGTCTCCCAGTTTCTATTTTCCAGTCTTTTGTATCTCAATTCTTGTGTGTGTGTGTGTGTGTGTGTGTGTGTGTGTGTGTGTGTGTGTGTGTGTGTGTGTGTGTGTGTGTGTGTGTGTGTGTGTGTGTGTGTGTGTGTGTGTGTGTGTGTGTGTGTGTGAGAGAGAGAGAGAGAGAGAGAGAGAGAGAGAGAGAGAGATTCGGCCCTGAGATCATCGACATCCTCTCTCTCTCTCTCTCTCTCTCTCTCTCTCTCTCTCTCAGGTAAACATTTGTCTACAGGTGTCTTCCCGCGTAATTAGAGCACAAAGGTGAAGGTTTCTGATGATCCCTAATGACAGTAGAACCATTCTCTCTCTCTCTCTCTCTCTCTCTCTCTCTCTCTCTCTCTCTATTTCGTGTTTAATCCAGCAACAATTAGCGGTAATTTTGTCTATTTATCTCTTTATCCTCAAGCTTAAAACAATTACTTCTTTCTTTCTGGTATTTAATTCTTCCCTGCTTCATTATTATTATTATTATTATTATTATTATTATTATTATTATTATTATCATCTTCCCTCGCACACTATTCATTATCATTATTCTAGTTTCCTTTCACTGCTTAAAAATTCTTCCCTGGTGTTTTAATCTCTCTCTCTCTCTCTCTCTCTCTCTCTCTCTCTCTCTCTCTCTCTCACGTCTTGAATAAAATTGTGTCTAACATGAATAAAATTATCTTTATCTGAGAGAGAGAGAGAGAGAGAGAGAGAGAGAGAGAGAGAGAGAGAGAGAGAGAGAGAGAGAGAGAGAGAGAGAGAGGGGGGGGGGTCAGGTATAGAATCTGGTTATGTATCAGCCACTCAAATCTTTAATCGCCAAGTGTGTTTCAATGACAGGGTGTCCAGGTAGATTTATGTGAGGAGAGGCAATTACCTGAGCTTACCTTTTCTCTCTCTCTCTCTCTCTCTCTCTCTCTCTCTCTCTCTGTTATTTTTTTAAGTCGTTTCCTTTACTATTCTCAAAGTTCTCTTCCTTCCTCTTTTTTGTTCTCTCTCTCTCTCTCTCTCTCTCTCTCTCTCTCTCTCTCTCTCTCTCTCTCTCTCTCTCTCTCTCTCTCTCATTGTTCACTTTATTTCTCTCTATTCTCTTATTTACATTCACTTTTCTCCTTTCATATCTCTCTCTCTCTCTCTCTCTCTCTCTCTCTCTCTTCTCTTCCTTTGCACTCATTCTTATCTTACCTCCTCTTACTCCCTCCCTTACTTTTCCTGTTCTCTCTCTCCTTTTTCTCTCTTCCATGCTCCTCTCTTTCTCCCTGTCTTCTCTTCCCTCGGCTGATCTTTTAACACCCCACAGCTCTGGATAGTTCAGGAGAGGAGGGGAGGGGAGAGGAGAGGAGAGGAGAGGAGAGGAGAGGAGAGGAGAGAGAGAGAGGCCTGCAAAATAATTATGTAAAATAAGGAAGATAGAGAGGAAAAAAAAATGTTTAAGAGACAAGGCGAGGAAGATGAGCACATGAAAAGGAGGAGGAGGAGGAGGAGGAGGAGGAGGAGGAGGAGGAGGAGGAGAACAAGTATGTAAAATAAGCAAGAGAAACATGAGAATAATATGCGATAAGGAGGAAGAGGGAGACAAAGAGGAGGAGAAGGAGGAGGAGCGCAAAGAGAGGGGAAAGAAGAGGAAGAGGAGAGAATAACAAGCATATAAAAGAAACAAGAGGGGAAAAAAGGATGGTAATAAAAAGACAAGAGGGGAAAAGATGAAAGAGGAGAAAGAAAAATGAGAAGGAAGGAAGAAGAAGAAGAGGAAGAGGATGAGGCAGAAGAGGGAACGAGAAATAATAAAATGAAGAAGAAGAAGAAGAAGAAGAAGTGGGGGTGGTGGTAGTAGTAGTAGTAGTAGTAGTAGTAGTAGTAGTAGTAGTAGTAGAAGAAGAAGAAGAAGAAGAAGAAGAAGAAGAAGAAGAAGAAGAAGAAGAGAGAGAGAGAGAGAGAGAGAGAGAGAGAGAGAGAGAGAGAGAGAGAGAGAGAGAGAGAGAGAGAGAGAGAGAGAGAGAGGTGGAGGTGTGGCTCAGATTACACCCACGCGGGACCGATAACAGGAGAGGCTGGGTTTTATGGCCGCCACGAACCAGCACCCGCGGACACTGGCAGCCCACCTGGACCTGGCTACCTGGCACACTGTTAATTGAACTGCTGGGGGGTCAAGGTTCGAGGCGTGGTGGTGGTGGTGGTGGTGGTGGTGGTGGTGGTGGATTACAAGAGACCACATAGGAAACACTAGTTAATAGAAAGCTTGGTGGTTTTCTTGAGAGAGAGAGAGAGAGAGAGAGAGAGAGAGAGAGAGAGAGAGAGAGAGAGAGAGAGAGAGAGAGAGAGAGCAATGACTTTACTCTACAACACTTCTCATCTCGATTTATGTCACCTCAATCCCTTCTCTCTTCCCTGCGTTCCTACTCCCACCACCACCACCACCACCACGTGCCACCCTGCAGCTGGTGCCTGGCCGCGACCCTCACCATTCGAGCCACACAAAAACTCTAACCAACCGTTTGCTCGTGAAATTCAACACCAAATTTAATCCCTCAGTCAACATGTGCCGGGCTCCCCCTCTGAACACTTGCAACTTTCCCGCCCCAACGCTCCCTATTGCCCCTGCCTTGCTCTCCCCTGCTATCCCCTGCTGTCCCCCTGCTCCTCCCTGCCACCTCCGTCCCTCCCTTTGATAGGCAAATCACTGAACCAATCAATAAGGATATCCGGGTTGATGTCTGTGCAAGGGGCAAATCAAAGAATGGAGAGATCAAATCAATCCATAATTAGCTTTGCCTGGTGACTGGGAAGCGCGGGGAGCGAGGGAGGGCAAGAGGGAAGCAAGGAAGGGTAATAAGAGAACTGAAGGAGGGTCTGCACCACTATGGGCTGACACCTCCACCTCCATCGGCCCTCTAGCTCACTCTCCCAGGGCGGAAAGGTGAGAGACGCTGACGTGGTGCCTCTACAACACACAATCAGCAATCTAAACAGTGCCGGTCTTGTGTGCTTCTCCCTGCTGTGGTGGTGGTGGTGGTGGTGGTGGTGGCGGCGGCGGCAAGGGACCAAATTGGGTGGCTGGGCGAGCTGCTCCGTGGCTCTGGCGGGATTAACGCGAGGATCAAGAGATACTAACTCAGCGACGCAGATAGCAGCTCGACCCTCGCGTGAAGGGGAGCTCAGAGCGGGGCAGGACAGGCCTCCCAGTCCCACCGCCTGCTGTCTGAGAAGAGGCGGCAGGGGATAGGCCAGGAGGTGTGAGTAGGGGCGGGCAGGGACGGCAAGGAAGGCAGGCAAGAGGTGTTCCGGCGGTGCTTGCAGAGAGGAGCATTTTCTTGCCAAGCACGAATTCCTGAACGTAAATATGATTCTCAAATCGAATTAGGAGATTTCCCCAGCGGGATTACTGGAAGGAGGAGAAAGCAAGAGGCGGACGAGGGGATGAGGAGGTGAGGGAGAGAAGAGAGGGAGGGGAAGAGATGGGGACATGAGAAAAAAAAAGTAGAGGAGGAGATAATCACAGGCAGCTAAGCGGATGTGGCGGCCGTCGGAGGTTGGCACAAGACACGGCAAGGACAAAGACTCCTGCTGTTGTTGTTGCTGTTGGTGCTGCCTCGGCGGCCCCACACCATCCCAGGGCCACGGAAAATCTCCATCTGGCGGGGGACTCCTTAGGGGCGGGATGCTGGCCAGGGAGGAGGATCACACAGGTCAGGGGAAGTTAAATATTGAGAAGCAAGACTTGAGCTTACATGAAGAGATGCCACTTGTCGACTTCCATCAACTTTCTTCCTTCTCTAACCCACCCCTCTCTCTCTCTCTCTCTTCCTCTCCCTCTTTCTCTGGTAAGTATTCAGAAACGCTTTGCTCTCTCACCATGACTATTTTCCAAGGCCACAAAAATGATTAGCGGGGTTTTCAGGAGTGTTTCTGCAGTTAATAATGTAGAAATCTCATCACTCTGTCTCTAAAAACACCCTAAAGACTCGTGTAAATTTAGGATAAAGCCTTTGGAAATAGAGGTGCAGTACAGAAGAGTTTGAGAATGCTAACCTCTCTCCCTCTCTTGCCGAAAAAACCATCCTACTCTCTCTCTCTCTCTCTCTCTCTCTCTCTCTCTCTCTCTCTCTCTCTCTCTCTCTCTCCCAAGTGGTTTCGGCTTTAGTGTGTTCCAAAGACGCCTAAGCCCCGAGCACCACCTCACCACCCGCCCTGACTGTCAACATGCCGAGAGAGGCCCCACGCGACCTCAGGAAGGGGAAGGTCACGGCTCTGTCCTGTGTGTGTGTGTGTGTGTGTGTGTGTGTGTGTGTGTGTGTGTGTGTGTGTGTGTGTGTGTGTGTGTCAG
>NC_059269.1:11266128-11273628 GCF_017591435.1 Portunus trituberculatus | reverse complement strand
CTCACTCAATTTCTGCTATCCCTGAAGTCACTCTCTTTTATTCTACTCTGGCTGCTTGTTATTCAAATCCCATGTCTTTTATTTTACACCAGCTTCACTTTACAGCCACTACTCGTTTCATTTTTTTACATTTCTTTTATTCCCTACAGTGGTCTGGTCGCTTGTTATTCCAATTCCACCTTGACGTCTGCTACCTGAAGTCCACCCTCGTATTTTTACATCTTTTCTATTCACTACTAGTCACTTTTTCCCGCCACAAATTCCGTGTCTTTACATTTACTTTACGTTCACCTGAGTTTTGGCACAAATTTCCCTGGTATTTTACTCCCAACACTCGCCTGGACGTCTCGCTTCGCGTCTGATTCCCTTAGGTGGGGATATAAATGCTTCAATAAACCCGCGGTGGCGAGACATTTGTACCGCTCCTTGATTGGAATTACAAATTATGGCGTTATCAGATCGTGCTGGGCGGCGATCGACTAACGGGTCCACTAATGGCGCAAGACACGTTCAGATGAGTAACAGAAGCGACTCGGGGCGTTCCTTGTGTCCTCTTATTAGATGGATCATGATACATAGTCAGACGCTACCTCGTAAAGTGTTTGATTATTGTAATGTGGTGTCAATCTTCGTTTGGTGGGGTTTAATTGCACGTGTGTTAGCTCAGTCGCCTCCTGATGTGGTTCTGCTTAAAGGGATCAGGATACACGGGACTTAAATGCTGCCTCGCTGTGTTTAATTATCGTTATGTGGTGTACAGGGTTTGTTGTGTGGGTTTTAATTGCTTAGTGTGCTGACTCTGTGGTTTGCTGATGTGCCTCCATGTTAGGGATCAGATGCATGTTATACCTTCGACTTGTTTATCCCCTTCAGTTCCAGGATGTGTTTTTATATCTCTGCTTACTATTTGGTGATTTTATACAGCTTCAGAAACTTATGTGGGAATTAAAATAGTAAAGACTCTGGCCATTAATCTTCTGACCTCCATAGATCCTTCCTAATGTCAATATAAATGGTCTACTCATACCCAAAACTCAAAGTAGAAATGCATTCCAGTACTAAAGGGATTAATATTTATTCTGCTTACTATTTGGCGATTTTATACAGCTTCAGAAACTTATGTGGGAATTAAAATAGTGAAGACTCTGACTATTACTCTTCTGTCTTCCATAGTTCATTATGTAAATAAAATCATCTAATCGTACACAAAACTCATGGTAGAAAGAAGCATTCCAGTGTTGAAGGAGTTAAACTGAGCATGTTTCCAGGCGTCTCTTAAACCTGAACGGGCTTTTCTTTGCTATTTTTTTCTCTTAGTGGATTTAAAAAGAAAAAAAAAACCTGGGCATTTTCTTTTCGAGTATCTTTTATTCTTGGTCTTCCTCTGTCGTGTATAAAAACAATAATGAATAAATAGATAAATACACGAAGAATACTAAGTAAATAAGTCAATAAATGTTGTATTTACTATATTAATGTAAAGCATCACAGGTCTCCTCGCTTCACATGAGACAAGCTAAGACGAACACAAAGGAACACTCAATACAAAATCTCCACCACTGATTTACACATACATAAATACATAAATAAACACAATAAGTAACTAAGTAAATAAGTCAATAAATGTTGTACTTAGTAGTTTTCAAGCTCAAGTCTCCTCGCTTCACATGACAAACAGACGAACACAAAGGAACACTCGATACAAAAACTCCACCATACATTCACACATACATTTCTTCCTCCAGAGTTCATTTCCCGGCAGTGTTGGTACAGCCTCCCATGTCCCCGGCCTATAACTGTACACATACACAAGCCAAGCCACTCGCCCTGAAAATGTTAAGTATAAGTGGTGCTTCACAAAGGCCAGAGGGTCGAAAGTCGCGGGCATTTTTACGACTTATTCACCATTTGGAGCATTTTCCGACCAGTTAGCAAGGAGTAATGACATTTTAGTGGCGGCAACATTCCTCGCTACCGCCTTCCCTTCTCTTTCCTTCCTCTCTCTTGAAATTAACCTCCAGCGTGTCATACTTACACGCTCTTACCACCACCACCACCACCACCAACCACCACCATCACTAGCCACTTACACCACCATATAAGGGTTAATATTTCTGCATTTCCTCAAGTTTAATTTATAATATTGCACACGACGGCTGGTTGAAATTTGTTATATTTTAGTAGTAGTAGTAGTAGTAGTAGTAGTAGTAGTAGTAGTAGTAGTAGTAGTAGTAGTAGTAGTAGTAGTAGTAGTAGTAGTAGTTTGATGTTTGTGTTTGCATATCTGATATAAAACTGAAGGTGAAAGTGTGTGTGTGTGTGTGTGTGTGTGTGTGTGTGTGTGTGTGTGTGTGTGTGTGTGTGTGTGTGTGTGTGTGTGTGTGTGTTGGGGAAAGTGGGCCACGATGAATATGATGAAGGGATAATGAATGATATGATACCAGCAAGCAGGGCACTCACTCACTCAATCACCCCTCTCTCTCTCTCTCTCTCTCTCTCTCTCTCTCTCTCTCTCTCTTGTCCCCTTTCCATTAATCTTCTGTCCATTGACCCTTCCCCCCGTCCTGTACCCGAGATGTGACCCTGCCAGCTCCATCCGAAAGAGAGAGAGAGAGAGAGAGAGAGAGAGAGAGAGAGAGAGAGAGAGAGAGAGAGAGAGAGATCTTGCCAAACGTATTCCGTACATGCATACATTCATGGACGCATACTCGATCCAATCTCTCTCTCTCTCTCTCTCTCTCTCTCTCTCTCTCTTGCTGCATAAACATCAGCGAAATAAATAAATAAGAGATACAAGATAACACAGCATAAAATATTAAATGCACTGTGTGTGTGTGTGTGTGTGTGTGTGTGTGTGTGTGTGTGTGTGTGTGTGTGTGTGTGTGTGTGTGTGTGTGTGTGTGTGTGTGTGTGTGTGTGTGTGTCAGCGCGCGCTTCATCCGTGAGAACAATGAGAACAGTATTTCCGAGATAAATAAAACAAAACAAAACAAAAGAAAAAAAAAAAAAAAAGAAAAGAAAAGAAAGAAAAATGCACCTCTGGCTACCGGGAAAAGAGAGAAAAAAAATAGAAAATAGCAAGAGCGTAAATTCTCCTCTTGAATCACTCTCCCTCTCTCTCCCTCCTCTTCCTCACGCCTCTTGTCACGGTTGGTATATTTTCAACACAAGTAAAGCAGCTTAGTTTGGCGAGGCGTGGTAGATGTGAGTAAACAGACAGACAGATAGACAGAGAGAGAGAGAGAGAGAGAGAGAGAGAGAGAGAGAGAGAGAGAGAGAGAGAGAGAGAGAGAGAGAGAGAGAGAGAGAGAGAGAGAGAGAGAGAGAGAGAGGTAATCGATGTAAACTTGGCAATCAAATTAGAGGTACAAGTCAGATGGGCGTGTTATGATTGTTGGTTTTGCAGGAGGAGGAGGAGGAGGAGGAGGAGGAGGAGGAGGAGGAGGAGGAGGAGGAGGAGGAGGAGGAGGAGGAGAAAGTGTGTGTGTGTGTGTGTGTGTGTGTGTGTGTGTGTGTGTGTGTGTGTGTGTGTGTGTTCAACACACAACAAAATTATTATTATTATTATTATTATTATTATTATTATTATTCTTCTCCTCCTCCTCCTTTAAGACCAACACAACACCAACCAACCAAACAACAAACACACACACAATAACACACGTCGATATCAACAAAGCAACACACACACACACACACACACACACACACACACACACACACACACACACACACTTACACCTTCACATTACAAGCAGCAGGTTAGTTAATTAATGAGCCAACAGGTGCGGCGGAGGTAATGCTTGAGCGATCTCCCCACCACTATACTGTTTACCGCCGCCACGGACACCTGAGCAGCCACGGAGAGACCAAGATGGCACGTATTCTGAAACGCTTAGCTCTCTTACCACCCAGACTTCAGCCAAAACTAACGTAAATGAGGAATATGAATCAGGATACAATTTTCAGAGGTAGCAAGTCAGTCAGCTCTCCAATTCAACTTAACTGTATCCATAAACTTTGATTTTCTTAAGGGTTCATATAGAGAACACCCTTTGCTCTCTCACCACGACTGTTTTTCAAGGCCTAAGAGATGACTAGCCTGGTTTTTCAAGTGTTTCTCCGGTTAATAGTGTAAAAATCTTGTCACTCTGCCTCTAGAACCATAAAACTATCTTTAAAAACTCGTGTACCTTTAAATAAATCCTTTTGAAAGAGTGGAGGTGAAGCACAGCACGTTCACAATTTCCAAAGGGCTCCAGTTAAAGTGACACGGGTTCTTAAGGATGTTTCTCTAATTCTAGCGACATGTTGACAATTTTCTGCATTAATAACAGGAAAAATGCTCTTAAAAACTAGGCTAATCGTCTCTGTGGTCTTTGAAAATGGCCGCGGTGTGTGTGTGTGTGTGTGTGTGTGTGTGTGTGTGTGTGTGTGTGTGTGTGTGTGTGTGTGTGTGTGTGTGTGTGTGTGTGTGTGTGCAGTGACTTCTACCACGCACGCCACCACGATTATCACCACCATTACCTGCCTTTACTAGTCCACCGTCCACTGCAGCGTAATGTGACCTCACCTCGCCACGCCTCGCCACGCCTTCACGCCAAGACGCCACGACGGTAGTGATAAATAATGTAGCGGTGGTGATAGATAGATAGATAGATAGATAGATAGATAGATAGATAGATAGATAGATAGATAGATAGACAGACAGACAGACAGACAGACAGACAGACAGACAGACAGACAGACAGACAGACAGACAGAGATATACTGTACTGATAGAAGAAGAAAAAGAAGACGAAGAACAAGAACAAGAACAAGAACAAAAACAAAAAAAAGAAAAAGAAAAAGCAGAAGACGACGAACAAGGAAATAAAAAAAAGAAAAAAAGAAACCAGGCAAGCAGCAAAAAAGGAGACAAAACAAATAACAACAACAACAGCAGCAGTATCACCATCACCATCACCATTATCAGTAGCAGCAATAACAAGGCGGCCGCGGATCAAGTAATTGGCTGTCTGGTTGAATATTTTACACCTGACAACGATCCGTGTGATGTTAAGCTACACTAATACAATTTAATCCAGATACACAAATGGACCACTACATGAAGAAGAAGCAGTGGGAGGAATATTCACACCTGGCGACCATAATGAGAGGTGAACCTGACGCTAATTAAACATTAATAATAAGCAGGAGTGAAGAAACCAGACTGAGAAATGTTGTTAGTAAATTCCTGCCAAAAAAGATTAGGAGGGAGGAGAGAGAGAGAGAGGAAAAAAAAAAGATGGAAAAAAATAGTTAATGAGGTCTGTAGTGACTTGAGTGAGAGGGAGAGGGAGAGGGAGAGGGAGAGGGAGAGGGAGAGGGGGAGAAGAGAGAGGTACTTAAAAATTGTTACTTATATGAGCTGTTAATTCTTTGATGAAGAGTGGGAAGGAAGGAAGGAAGAGAAGAGAAGAGAAGAGAAAGAAAGAAGAGAAGAGAGAGAGAGAGAGAAGAGAGAGAGAGAGAGAGAGAGAGAGAGAGAGAGAGAGGAAGAGGAGAGAGAAGAGAGAAGGGATGATAACTGTGTGAGAGAGAGAGAGAGAGAGAGAGAGAGAGAGAGAGAGAGAGAGAGAGAGAGAGAGAGAGAGAGAGAGAGAGAGAGAGAGAGAGAGAGAGAGAGAGAGAGAGAGAGAGAGAGAGAGAGAGAGAGAGAGAGAGAAGGAAGCAGGAAAAAGAAGTTAAGACGGTTTATAAAGATCAACAATAAAGCGAAGGTTAAGAATAGGAGGAGGAGGAGGAGAGAAGGATGGGAGGAGAGGTAAGCGGACATCCGGTAATCCCTTGGCCTCAACTAATATCCTCGTTACAATATATTGACGTAATGATGGCAATTCCGACGCTTTACGAGTCCAACTTTATACTCGCATTTCCCGCACAGAGTAACAAACAACCCGCGGGGAGGGAATTAGCGGTGCGTGTGTGGGGAGGGGAGGAGAGGGAGGAGGGAGGGAGGGAGGGAGGGAGGGAGGGAGGAGAGAGAGAGAGAGAGAGAGAGAGAGAGAGAGAGAGAGAGAGAGAGAGAGAGAGAGAGAGAGAGAGAGAGAGAGAGAGAGAGAGAGAGAGAGAGAGAGAGAGAGAGAGAGAGAGAGAGAAGAGAAGAAGAAGAAGAAGAAGAAGAAGAAGAAGAAGAAGAAGAAGAAGAAGAAGAAGAAGAAGAAGAAGAAGAAGAAGAAGAAGAAGAAGAAGAAGAAGAAGAAGAAGAAGAAGAAGAAGAAATAAAATAGAAATAGAAATAGAAATAGAATTAGAAGCAGAAGCAGAAGCAGAAGTAGAAATAGAAGGAGAAGGAGAAACAGAAGAAAAAGAAATAGAAACAGACGAAGCAGGAAAAGGAGCAAGAGAAGAAGAGAGGAGAAGCGAGTAGAGAAAGGGCGTGTGTCAGGGAGGAGGGGGGAACGTTGGCTGCACTCTTACATCCCGCTAAGGAGAGGATGAATAGCCTGTCAGACACTCAAAAGCCGCGGACATTAAGACGAGCTGTGCTTATCTATTTCCTCGACCTCTGGGAACTGGCACGACTGGGAGAGGGTATTCATAAGCGTTTCATTTCCTTATCGTGGCTTTTAACACTTCTATTGCAAGTTGTGTGGGTTTTCTAGGGTGTTCTTGCAATTTTCTGCGAGTTTAACGAGGATTTTGTAACACTAATGGGTGAAATATACATAAGAACGCTAGTATTCTTCTCTGTGGTCTTTCAAAATAGGAATTATTAAACTTTTGTTTTTTTAAGATATATAAATTTTCATTCTAGATTTAACAAGTATTTTAAATTATTAATGGATGAAACACACAAGAACAATAGTATTAGTTTTTGTAGCCTTTTAAAAATATTGTTATTATGATTCTGGAGGCAGTTTTAAAATGTATCTTCAATTATTAATGAGAAAAATATACAAGAAAACTATCATTAATTTCTGTAGCCTTTAGAAATAGTGTTGTTATGGTTCTACAGATAGTTTTAACATGGATTCTTAATTATCAATAAAAAAAAAAAAAAAACACACACACACACAGGAATGCTAGTATTAATTTCTGTAGCCTTTCAAAATAGTGCTGTTAATATTCTAGAGACAGTTTTAACATACCCTGAATCATTAATGCAACTTATATAACACTAGTATTCATCTCAGTAGCCTTTGTAAATAGTCATGAGAACCCTTAAGCCTTACACAATACAAGCTTGGGTGTGTAAATCGTTCCATTACTCAACACTGCCATCCCAGAGACACATAACATATATGAGTGAAAGAGAGTTAAAGGTTACTCAGATTAACGACTCAGCTATTCCACGGAAGTCAATTAGCAAGAGTGTGAGAAGTAAAGGAATAGAGAGCGGCACTTCACACACAAGCACAAACACAAACACACACACACACACACACACACACACACACACCCTCTCCCCCTTGACTGGTTTACTGAAGGGAAAAGCAGAAAGGAAGGGAGATTGAA
>NC_059269.1:11253628-11256128 GCF_017591435.1 Portunus trituberculatus | reverse complement strand
CTATGGAAGTCAGGAGATGAATGGCCAAAGTCTTCACTATTTCAACTCCTTCAGTACTGGGATACATTTATACTTTGAGATTTTTGTACTATTAGACTATTTTATTGACATTAGGAAGGGTCTATGGAAGTCAGGAGATTAATGGCCACAGTCTTTACTATTTTAATCCCCACATAAGTTCCTGAAGCTGTATAAAATCACCAAATAGTAAGCAGAATGAATATGAAAACGCGTCCTGGTACTGAAGGGGTTAAAGGACTAACAGCATTACCAGAGAGCACAGGTGTTCCTGCAATCATCACGTGTATTCAAGGTGTGATACAGGTAAACAGGTCGTCAGCTCCCTTCATCTTTGTTTCCAATGACCTTGAAACCACGTACCCAGTTCAAGTTTAATTTTTACGTGCTGGCAATAAAAGCAGTGAATGTGACTTTAACTAACCACGAGACACATCAAACAGCCGGCCGAAGAGACTTAAGGTGCGTTGTGTGCGTGTCTGTTAGTGTGTGTGTGTGTGTGTGTGTGTGTGTGTGTGTGTGTGCGTGCAAATGGGCGTGTTTCGTCACTTTACAACCCGAGTTTATGCACATCGGTGTGTGAACCAAGGAAATAAACGGCGCTATTCCGAACTAGTAAAAATTTGCACACTATTACCCACGCTGAGATCATTTTCTTCCTCGCCTTGATTGGTATTATTATTCCGTCGAGGGTCTGTATTACTTCAACCACTCTGCGCTCCCTTCACCCTCATCACACACACACACACACACACACACACACACACACACACCACGCGCTTTTTTTTTTCTCCTCCCTCTTTCGTCTTGATCTTTGCCCTCACTCACTCCTTCCCTCTCTCTTTCTCTCTCTCCTTCCCTTCTATCCACACTACCTATTTTTTTTTTTTTTATACTTCCTTCTTGTGTGTTCTTTACCTTCTTCATTTCCTCCTCCTTCTTCCTGTCTCTTTCTTTTTCTCTCTCTATATATCTCTTCTTCCTTTCACCTTTTTTTCTTACAATTATCTCTTATTCTTTCCTTCCCTCTCTCTTCTTCCCTTCCATCCACACTATCTATTTTTTATCCTTCCTTCTTCTTGTGTGTTCTTTACCTTCATCATTTCCTCCTCCCTCTTCCTGTCTCTTCCTTTTTTTTTCTCTCTCTATCTCTCCTTCCCTTCACCTTTTCACTGGCAATTCTCTCTCTTTCCCTTCTCTTCTCTCCCCTTCCCCTCCTCATTTGATAATGCTATTCTGCCCTTCCACCGCAAAATTGCATTAACACAGTCCCGCGGCCACAAATTGTTCCCACAACCACAACTACCACCACCACTACCACTACTATTACAGCCATCACCACCACAACCACCACCACTACTATTACTGCTACTACTCCTGGTGCTGCTGCTATTACTACTACTACTACTACTACAACTGTTACTACTCGTGTGTTTCCAGTCTTTTCGTAACCAGTATTCTCTCTCTCTCTCTCTCTCTCTCTCTCTCTCTTAAACGTCACCAGCCCTCGTAATCACTATTGTCAAAGCTTATTTATTCCCACGTCATGTGTATTTCATTATTTACCTGCGACCCTTACCGCACCCCAATTTTACCCACACGTCCCTAATCCAATCCCTTCCCCCTCCTCCTCCTCCTCCTCCTCCTCCTCCTCCTCTTCTTCCTCCTCTCCTCTTACCATCCTGACTCTCCACATTTGCCTTTTTTCTCTTCTATATTTTTTTTTACTCACATTTTTCTACTTCCATTTTCTTCTTGTTTTCATCCACTTATTCTTCATTATCTTCCTCTTTCATACCTGTCTATTATTCCGTCATTTATTCCATTTTCAGTCCTTTTTCTCATCATTCCTCATCTTCCCAACCTCAAACTCCGCCAGCTGGGTTTGGTGAGGTTAGATTCAGATTCAGATTCAGGTTAGGTTAGGTTTAGATCGTGTTAGGTTAGATTATTTTTTTCTCGTGCGAGGGAAGACTGGACAAGGGCAACAAAAAATGGAAAAAAAAAAAAAAAAGGCCCATTGGATTGCCAGTTCCCTTTGAGTTAGTAAGAATTAAAGTTAGGTTAGGTTGAATTATGTTGGGATGGGTTGGGTTGGGTTGGGTTGGGTTGGGTTGGGTTGGGTTGGGTTGGGTTGGGTTGGGTTGGGTTGGGTTGGGTTGGGTTGGGTTAGGTTAGGTTTAGTTACCATTATCCAGTCCACAACACCATTTCTCACTATAACCAACACCTCATCACCTTGTTAGTCGTCACTTCTATCTATATCCTCCCTAACACCGCTGGATTCCCACAAACAAGCCAGGTAGCCTCCCTCTCTCAGACAGCCCCCCGAAACCTACCTACCAGCCCCCAACACCCCACCGAAGTCGCCATCCCCAACAGACAGCCGCCAAAACCTTCTAGCTAGCATCCCACCACCAGCCAGCCCATGGAACCTATCACACAGTCCCCTAACGCCCCGCCAAAGTCCTCAATCCCTAAG
>NC_059269.1:11231128-11241128 GCF_017591435.1 Portunus trituberculatus | reverse complement strand
AGGTATCCAATTCTCTATAAACAAAACTCAACACTCTTTCATATATAAGCAATCAAGTCCTATTTAAACAAGGCATGCAATCCTCTACAAACAAAACTCAATATTTTTTTCATATATAAGCAATCTAGTTCTATTTAAACCTATTCAACCCTCTATAAATAAATTCTACATCCTTTTTTTCATATATAGAAGCCATCTAATCCCATGTAAACCTATTCAGTCCTTTATAAACAAAACTCAACACTCTTTCGTATAAGCAAACCAGTCTTATGTAAACCTATCCAATCAATTCAGTCCTATATGTTACCTATCTAATCCTTTATAAACAAACTGAACTCTTTTTCATATACACAAGCCATCAATTCCTTTACAAACAAGCTATAAACAAACCTAACACTTTTTTTTTCATATATAGAAGCAATTCAGTCCTATATAAACTACCTACTCAATCCTTTATAAACAAACTGAAAACACTCTTACAAGTAGTCTAATAATATATAGCCCTAATCATTTATCAACACACTACCCCCTAAAAGCAACTACGTACTCAATCCTATATAAACAAACCTAACTCTCTTTCATATACACAAGTAATCTAATCCTATAAAAACCTAATCACTTATCAACACACTACACCCTTGAAACAATCATCTATATTCAATCCTTTATAAACAAACTGTTTTCATATATACAAGCAATCTAATCCTTTACAAACGAGGTATCCAATCATCTAAAACTAAACGTAACACTCTTTCATACATAAGCATTCCAGTCCTATTCAAACCTACTGAATTCTCTATAAATAAACTCTACAATCTTTTTCATCTATAAAACCAATCCAGTCCTACATAAACAACATATAAACAAACCTAACAATTTTTTCATATATAAAACAATCCAGTCGTATTTAAACCTACTCAATCATGTATGAACAAACTTGACTCTCTTTTTCATATGCACAAGCCATCAATTCGTTTACAAACAAGCTATAGCCACTCTTTCCAAACATGACATTCTACTTTCCGATCGGCGGCGTGGCAATCCGGGGCCTGGGAAAGCACCACCTGGCACTGAGCGGGGAAATTTGCAGTAAACATTTGAGTTAATTGTGAACCGAACCGTATCAGCGCAACCCATTAAAAAGTTGGCTCACTGTTCAGGGAAATAATTAATGCCTCCGCACGCACACACGCACGCACACACATACATACATACAGAGAGAGAGAGAGAGAGAGAGAGAGAGAGAGAGAGAGAGAGAGAGAGAGAGAGAGAGAGAGAGCTCTATGTCTCTCTCCCCATCAGTTTTCCTCACTCACAAAATTTCTACTAATAATTATCTCTCCATATTCAATTTTATCATTAATTTTCTACTATTACATGAGAGAGAGAGAGAGAGAGAGAGAGAGAGAGAGAGAGAGAGAGAGAGAGAGAGAGAGAGAGAGAGAGAGAGAGAGAGTATTACCTAAGTCACTCCCAGTAGTTTTAATATTTTTCCCCACCACTCGACAACAGAAGATTAATTTGTGCTGTCATTCTCGTCACGTTAATTTTTCCACTCATTTAACAAGTAATAATAGATTTGGGTGTTGCAATGTAATGTATATCCAATCTTGCAACAATTAAAAGCTTTTACCGTACCGCCATTCTTCTGTCATAATCATTTCTGCTATATTTTTCGACCATTCAATAGTGCAGATTAACTTCGTGTGTTGTAATGTACTGCTACTCCTATCAGTCAGTAATTAACCAGTAACCAGTGTTTATTGTGCTGTCTATCACTACAACCACCACCATTACTACCTGTTCACTTATCCACTTCATATAAACAATAGTCGCATTTGTCTACTCAGAGAAAAACTTGCTGGCCTAACAGAGGAACACTATGTCCGACCCCTATCCTACCTTACCGATCCTTCCTTTCCTATCCTACCCTATCCTAACCTAACCTAATTCAACTCAACTCAAATCAACCCAACCCAACTCAACCTAACCTAACCTAATCTAATCTAACCCAATCTAACCTGATCTGGCCTGACCTCAACTGACCTGACCTAGCCTAACCTATCCTAACCTAACCAATTCCTACCCTATCCTATCCTAACCTAACAAAGACATCCTGACAAAAGTGAGGTGTGTTTCATTCCTATTTCCCACAAGTTTTAGGCTAACACTCTCTCTCTCTCTCTCTCTCTCTCTCTCTCTCTCTCTCTCTCTCTCTCTCTCTCTCTCTGATCTGCAAGGACTCTGGCAGCTCAGTGGACCTCTTTTTCCGTTTCATGTTGCCCTTGACCAACTTTTCCGTCTTACAATAATAAAAATAGGAAAAAAAAGTAGAAACTGGTCTTGTCTAATCAACACAACATTATTTATTACAAAGTATTCACCTACTGTTTTCTTTTTATATCGTTCTTTAATCACTATCATAGCCCCCATCAATTTATACAACAATGAACGCTACTTATTGTTATTTTTCCCTCTAACGTAGTGTCTGTTTATTTATACCCTCGCTACAACTGTCACAAATAATGCACTAATGGTAATAACAACAATAAAAATAAATGTACTGAATGTTTCGACAAACTGTACTGAATATTTTGCCTTTTCTCTCAGCATACAAAATTTTCATCGCCAGAATAACCAGTAACATTTTTCCATTACGTAGTTCAAAATGTCACTATCATTATTACAACCAGTGATGTAAGGCTATTATTCTTCACGTCATCATCATCATCATCATCATCATCACCAGCACTATTATCATCATCCTAATCACCATTCACATCACCATCAAAATTATAACCAGTGATGGAATGTCACTATCATCATCACCTTCATCACTATTCACTACCATGCAACGACCACAACTATCAACCTTTTCATCATCACAATCAGTCACCACCACCATCACCATCATAAAACTACTACGACTATCAACTTTTCACCATCACAATCACCACCACCATTACCATTATCACCATTCCTATCACTACCATGCAACGACCACAACTATGAACCTTTTCACCATCACAATCACCTCACCATCACCCTTATCACCATTCCTATCACCACCATACACAATCACCAACACAATTAATTCCAGCAACAATGTAACAGCAATCACCACCATCATTACAGTCATCACAGTAATTACCCCGCCATTAATACCACATAACATTTTGCAACCTGTGCCTCCGCTGCTGTGTTGGCGAGTGGCGGCGAGTGGCGGCGGCTGCAGTATTTCATTGGTATGTTATTAATACTATTACCAGCACTGCCATCATCGCCAATATTGTAGCAGTGGTATTAATTAGGCAGACACGGCACTGTGTATTGAGCAATGAGTTATTACTGCACGCACACGCACACGCACACACACACACACACACACACACACACACACGTAATACCCTTGTTAGGTTTAAATTCCCTTTGAGGTATATTAATGACGCAGCGCAGCTTTTAATTTGCTCTCTACTAACTAATATAATTTTCAGATCGACTCATGCACTCTTTTCCTTGTTAACTAACTAATATCCTTTCCTAATTGCTTTATTCTCTAAGCTCCTGTTCTTTATTTCTGTTCTGTTGCAAGTATTATAATGTTCAGATCGCTTTGCACTTTATTTCTCTCCTCCATTTTCCTCTAAACAATCTGATAATATCATTGACACATCACAGAAAACAAATTGACTTATTCCTTTGTTTTTATTAACCACTGTCATGTATTATTCATTTTGCTTTTAACCATTTCAATACTGAGACGCATTTTTACTTTGAGTTTTGAGTGTGGTTGGACGATTTTGTTTGCATTAGGAAGGGTCTACGGAGGTCAGAAGATTAATCGCCAGAGTCTTCACTATTCTAATCCTAACATATGTTTCTGAAGCTGTATAAAATCACCAAATAGTAACCAGAATAAATATTAACCCCTTTATACTACAACGCATTTCTACCTTGAGGTTTGGATGTGATGAGACGATTTTATTTACACGAGGAAGGGTCTATGGAAGTCAAAAGGTTAAAGGCCAGAGTCTTCAGTATTCTCATACCAACATATGTTTCTGAAGCTGAATAAAATCACCAAATGGTAAGCAGAATAAATGTAAAAACAAGTCTTGCTATTAAAAGATTGATTTTCTCCATTACAGCCAATATACAATAAATATCACATGACTTAATATTTTATCTCAGTTTTCTGTCACAGCAAATATAAAATAAAGATCAGGTTGTATATTTGTTGCCATTTTTACCTGCCAACGAGTGTAACACTGCCATATACAAAATACTTTTACATTTAATTCCCTATCAACACTAATATGATATGAAGATTACGTTGTGACTGGTCTCTTTTTTTAATACAACATCCACTCCATTACAGCGTTAATATTTAATCTATTACTCTGAACTTTTCAATTTGCTCTACTCCAACTAATAAAACATGAAGACGCGCTTTATACTTTTCTCTTTTCTCCTTTACAAATACTAGGTTAATTTCGTCCTGACAATGTAAAGTAATCTATTATTCTCAACTTTTAATGTGCTCGCTATTTCAAAACCGGCTCACACTTATATATATTTTCTATTCTTAATAAACACATCATTAATTTACTCCCACTGACGGTACGAGGAAATCTAATATTCTCAAATTTTAATGTGTTTTCTCCACTGTATAATGTAACACAAAGAACGTCCGACAAGATTTCTTCCTTTTAAAAATGTTACTGCAGTCTTTCCTTCACTCAGCTCTTCTGAACATCTGATTCGTTTTAATGTAAAATGCACAACACCTCAGATAAGGCTCTTCTTTTCTTTATAATCCCAAGTAAGGTCATTCTGTCCACCAGCTGTGAGATTTTATTTATTATTCTCAACGTGTGTGTGTGTGTGTGTGTGTGTGTGTGTGTGTGTGTGTGTGTGTGTGTGTGTGTGTGTGTGTGTGTGTGTGTGTGTGTGTAACTCGGGTGAATATTAATAAAACTTTGTGATGTGACAATATTTTTCTTTTCTCTTCTTTTTTTTTTTTTAACTAGAGTCAGGCGAAATTCATCTCACATTATTTTATTTTATTTTTTTCTCTCTTGTCAGAATAAAAATTTCATCCAATTATTAAAACGCTGTGAATTAGTTAACGTTTTCTTCCTTCATAACACATTAACAGCTGGCGTTAAGTTACAGACGTGTGTGTTAGTAAATCTCACCATTAATTATATTACTCATTCCTTTAACCTTTTTCAACACGTTTTCAAATTCATTTCCTTTACTATTTGGTGATTTTATACAGCTTCAGAAACTCATTTTGAAGATTAAAATAGTGAAGACTGAGGCCATCAATCTTCTGATCTCCATAGACCCTTCCCAATGTCAATAAAATGGTCTAATCGTACACAAATCTCAAGGTAAAAATGTGTCCAAGTATTGAAGGAACTAAGAGAGATTATAAGTACTTAGTTAGTTAGTTACTTACTTTTTCCTCATTCTTAACTAAACAATTACCTGAAGCAGAGCAAATCTTTCTCCTCAACACGTCCTTACCACCTTTTTCCACCATTGTTCGTTTCCTTACCTGCAAAAGAGACAAATTTCACGTCAGTCTAAGGAACAAAACGCAAGGGAAAAAAACATGTCAATTAGGCCTACACTTGGAAATAACTCATGTACTCTATGTATATCTAATCTAGGGAAAGAATATTTGAAGACTCACATAATCTCGAATATAGGAGAAAGAACGTCTCTCTCTCTCTCTCTCTCTCTCTCTCTCTCTCTCTCAACAACCACTGCTCTTCACAACCATTCTTGCTCTGTCACTCTATCTCAATTTTGCCTCGTCTTTCTCTCTCTCCCCCTCCTACACAACCTATTACTGCATCCTCCTCCTCCTCCTTCTCCTGCTGCTGGTGGTAGTGGTGGTGGTGGTGGTGGTGGTGGTGGTGGTGGTGGTGGTGGTGGTGGTGGTGGTGGTGAGGGCGCGCCACGACACCACCCTGGAATGTATCTTGAGAGAGTTTTATGTCTCGGATGCATCTTCGGCATTCTCGTTTTGACAGCCAATCGATCCTCTAAGTTGTTACCTTCCAGACTAGCGAGAGCGAGAGAGAGAGAGAGAGAGAGAGAGAGAGAGAGAGAGAGAGAGAGAGAGAGCGACATCAGCATCAATTAAGAAGGGACCAGTTCACTGCACCGCCGTCTCCTCTCTCGTTTTCTTCTGTAGTTGCTAGAATTTGAGAGAGAGAGAGAGAGAGAGAGAGAGAGAGAGAGAGAGAGAGAGAGAGAGAGAGAGAGAGAGAGAGAGAGAGAGAGAGAGAGAGAGAGAGGAGAGGAGAGGAGAGGAGAGGAGAGGAGAGGAGAGGAGAGGAGAGGAGAGGAGAGGAGAGGAGAGGAGGAGGAGGAGGAGGAGGAAGAAAAAGTAAGCGAGAGCAAACACTGTCTACACAATGTTCCAGTGTTGTATGCAAGGCGTGAAAAGTGTGGAGATCCGGGACTGACTGGAGGAGGAGGAGGAGGAGGAGGAGGAGGAGGAGGAGGAGGAGGAGGAGGAGGAGAAAAGGTATCACTCTCAACACAACGTTCTAAAGATGCCACCACACCACATCACAACAACACACCACCACCACCACCGAACAATTCCCCCAGGACTGCCTTACACGGGCCGCCCCTGACACGACACTCCGATAAGGTGGAAGGAAGCAAGGGCGGAAGACATGACACCACAGAAGTTTAAGGCAGTCTTGTTTCTTAGCCCTGTGTTGTTTGTGTGTGTTCTTCCCCCACGCAGCGGTGTTAACAAGGGTCACTGGCTTGTTTCCGTTATGACAGGTGTTGTGAGAGGCCACCTGACTCCTGTACACCTGGATATGATGGTTAATTGTTTTTTGGCTTTATAAGGGTGTGTTTGTGGTGTGTTTGTGGTGTTTTTGTAGTGAAATTACCTCGGTTGTAAGGTTAAATGATAGGTACTGTTAGACTGGTATGTTAGTTTGGGTTAGGTTAAAATTGTGTTAGGTTTGTGTTGAGTAAAGTTGAGTTGAGTTGGGTTGGATTAGGTTAAGTTAGGTTTGCGTTAGGTTAAGATAGGACAAGATAAGATAAGATAAGATAGGTTAAGCTGAATTGAGTGAAGTTAGGTTAGGTTTGGTTAAGTCAGGGTAGGGTAGGGTAGGGTAGGGTAGGGTAGAGAATGGTAGGGTAGGGTATCAAGTAACCTCCAGGAAACAAAATAATCAAACCTACACCAAAAAAAATAAAAAAAATAAATAAATCAACATACAAATCAATAAAAAACAAGACTATTAATTCACTTCCACTCCAAAACCACCACCACCACCACCACCACCACCACCAGAAGCCTAACATGGCAGGCTCCAGCGACCCCCTTGTAGGATGCCGGGAGTTCCAGAGAGGTAGTCACACATAAAGATGAGGCGAGGCAAAGACCACACGGAGAAACTGGTCACCGTCTTGTCCCCTGCAACCCCTCCCCTGTCCCCTGTCCTCCCCTGTCCTACCCTGTTCCCTGCTCTGTCCCCTGCCTACTCTGTCCACTATCCCTGTATCCCTCTCCTATCCTGTTGCCTGTTCCCTGTCCTCTTTCCCATGTCGCCCTCTCCTACCCTGTCCCCTGTACTTTTCTGTCCTCTGTTCTCTATCCTCTTTCCCGTCCCTCTGTCCCCTATCCTGACATGTCCACAGTCCTCTTTCCCCTCTCTACTGTCCCCTCTGTTCCCCTGTCCCCTGTTCCCTGTCTTCTCTGTCCCCCGGGTCCTCTCCTCCCCTATCCTTTGCCTGTCTGTCCTCACTCATAAACCAAAAGCGGCAGAGGACAACACAACGCCAGGAGGGAGGAAAAGGGGAGCTCAGAATGTATTGTGTGCTCTCTCTCTCTCTCTCTCTCTCTCTCTCTCTCTCTCTCTCTCTCTCTCTCTCAAGGAAGCAAGTTATTTTCTTGTTCTGTTAATATTTCAAACAATGAGGCATTTATAATATTTTTTCCTCCTTCCATTTCAAGCTAACTCTTTGTATAACTTAATCCAATTAACTGCAAGAAACTACACCATTTTCCACACCTTTTCTTTTTTTTCCTTCATTCTTTGCTTCTATTATACAATTACTGTTCTCATTTTGTAGTTCTTCGTCCAGTTCATGTTAGCATTTGTAATTTGGTCTTTAAGGAAGTGGTGGTGGTGGTGGTAGTAGTAGTAGTAGTAGTAGTAGTAGTAGTAGTAGTAGTAGTAGTAGTAGTAGTAGTAGTAGTAGTAGAATAGTCACATAAATAAATAAATAGATAGATAGATAGAGATAGATATACATATAGATAGATAGATAGATAGATAGATAGATAGATAGATAGATAGATAGATAGATAGATAGATAAATAAATAAATAAATAAACAAATAAAAAAATAAAAGAACGGTTTGCAAGTTTCTGTGTAAAGAAGACTTAGGAGATACGTGATAAATTTAAGGCTTTTTCTCCTCCTCCTCCTCCTCCTCCTCCTCCTCCTCCTCCTCGTCCTCCACACAACAATGGGAAGGAATTCTGCTGATCCTCCTAGTAAATGTAATGGTTAAGAAAAACACATGTCATAAAGAGAGACAGACAAAAACTCTCTCTCTCTCTCTCTCTCTCTCTCTCTCTCTCTCTCTCTCTCTCTCAACGAAACAGGAATCCGCTTACGGTTCAGTGGTAAAGAGGAAGATTAGGAAGAAAAAGAAAAGGAGAAAGAAAGAAAGAAAGCAGAGAAGAAAAGAAAGAAAATAGAAAACAAAAACAAGATTTAAAATGAAAAAAAAAAAAAAATCAAGACCGCAAAAGAGGAGAAGGAGGAGGAGGAGGAGGAGGAGGAGGAGGAGAATAATTAGCGACAACCTGGAGTGATCCCTCGGGAGAATCATAAGGATTAACTAACTCAGAGAGGAATTAATTAGGAGAGAAATAGAAGGACAGGATTAATGATGACGGAGTGACCGGGAGGAGGAGGAGGAGGAGGAGGAGGAGGAGGAGGAGGAGGAGGAGGAGGAGGAGGAGGAATACAAAGGAATACAAAGGAAAGCCAAACAGCAACAGACCTGTTGGTCCTTTCGAGGCTGTTTGGTAACTACTTCTAACTGGCTACAGATAAGAGAGACAGGACAGTACAGGAGAAGGCTCCTCCCCACCCACCACTCCCTCCAGCTTTCGCTGACATGGAAAATAGCTTGGAAAAGTACCATGCAGTATGGAAAAAACTGACATGGAATTTTCACAGGAAAGGATGAAAGGAGATTCTATTATTCACCCTACGGTGAACTCTACATATCTATCTATAAGAAAGTTAATATAGTATCATGTTTAATTATTCAGACAAGAAGAGAGCTTGTTGGGGTTATTCTTTAAATATTTATCAATTTTGTTTTTGAATGATGCAATGGAAGTACTGTTTACTATTTCAGAAGGAAGCTTATTCCAAATGTTAACTATTCTATTAAAGAAAAAGTGCTTTGCCTCGTGGGTTTTAAAGCGTTTTGGTGTAATTTTAAATCCATTATTCCTTGTTATGGTGGAATGATCAATAGTAAAATATTTATTGACATCAAGGTTGTTGTATCCCTGAAAAATTTTGAAAACTTCGATTAGGTCTCCTCTTATCCTGCGCTTTGTTAAGCTGAATAAATTTAATGCTTCCAGTCGTTCCTCATACGGCTTGTTTCTCAATCTCGGAATCATCTTGGTCACTCTACGCTGGATCCTTTCCAGTTTTTCAATGTCTTTTCTGTAATATGGTGACCAGAACTGCACACAGTATTCAAGCTGAGGACGCACCAATGAGTTATATAAAGTAAGGATAACTTTTTCTGATTTAAATTCAAAGGTTCTTCCAATGAACCCAACTAATTTATTTGCATTCTTTACTGCTTCTGTGCAGTGTTTGCTCGGCTTGAGATCTTTAGACACCACAACACCAAGATCTTTTTCATTCTCAGCACTTTCCAGAGGTACATTACTCATTACGTATTTTGCTTGTAC
>NC_059269.1:11223628-11228628 GCF_017591435.1 Portunus trituberculatus | reverse complement strand
GCCTGGGAAAGTTTGGTAAGGTCTGGGAAGGTTAGGTAAGGCTGGTATGGTTTGGTAAGGTTTGGTAAGATCTGGTAAGGTCTAGGAAGGGTCTGGCAGGGTACAGTCGGGTGAAAACAGCGTGACGGAGCATCCACTTGATTGATTCTGCATAAGTGAGGTGCAGCCATGCGTTACCACCACCACCACCACCACCACCATCACTGCCGCTACCACTACTACCACCACCATTGCCGCTACCTCCTCCTCCTCCTCCTCTTCCTCCGCCTCCTGCATCTTCGTCTCGCTGGCCAATCTCTTCCTCTCTCTCTCTCTCTCTCTCTCTCAACAGTAGTTCAGGAGATAACTCTTGTAATACATGAACCAACAACTCTCCTCTTGGTATCTTGTCCTCGTGTATCTCTCTCTCTCTCTCTCTCGTCACACACTGGGCGGGGATAACGGCGGTGATGAGCGCGACAAGCTGTGTTAAGCCCCCGCTGATCTCCACCGTCGAGGCCAACACAAAGGAAGCGTACGCGCCCTCCAACACCTGAGAATAAGTCCTCCTCCTCCTCCTCCTCCTCCTCCTCCTCCTCCTCCTCCTCCTCCTTCTTCTTCTTCTTCCTCGCCGTCCTCCTCCTCCTCCAATTACCATTTCCAGAAACTGAGATAAACATGATGGTTGAGAGAGAGAGAGAGAGAGAGAGAGAGAGAGAGAGAGAGAGAGAGAGAGAGAGAGAGAGAGAGAGAGAGAGAGAGAGAGAGAAATACTCGTAGAAGTAACCCGACCAATTTACAAATAGAAGAATCAAAACATACAAAAAAAAACAGCAAACAATTACTTTTTTCAACCACATAGTCAACATTTGAAATAATTCTTCATTAATCATTGTTCCTCCTCCTCCTCCTCCTCCTCCTCCTCCTCCTCCTCCTCCTCCTCCTACTACTACTACTACTACTACTACTCTCTCCTCCTCCTCCTCCTATCACATCATTGACTTTCTCCCTCCCTGTGCTCTCTTGTTTTCCTTCCTTGAACCCTGGTGTCCTTCAGCCGCTAACTCGTAGAATCTGTAGTGGTAGCATAGACGCACACAGAGGCTCGTTAGGTCCAGTTGGGGTGTTGCTGTCTGTTCTTTCCTTTGTATTCCTCTCTATTCCTTTGCATTCCTCCTCTTCCTTCTCCTGTTCCCTTCCACCTCTTACTTTGCAAGACCCCTTATTCAAAAACGCTTTGCTCTCTCGCTCATTATTTTCAAAGGTCACAAAGATGATTATCCTTCCTCAAGACTGTTTCTCCTGTTTGTAATAGAGAAAAGTTTGTTAATTTGTCACTGAAGCCACAAGAAACAGTAGTAAAAACCTTCCGTTTACCTTCATTGGTTCCAGAAGTGAAAAGGTTGTTAATTTGTCACTGAAACCGTACAAAATGCCTTTAAAAGCCCTATGTAGCTTCAATAAATGTGGTTCTAAGGTAGGAAAGCTTGTTTTAATCTATCAAACCACAAAAAAAACACCTCTCCTCAATAACTGTGGTTCTAAGGTAGGAACTACAAAAATATGTTTGAAAACCATGTATAAATAATTAACAAATGTGGTTCTGAGGTAATAAAACGTTAATCTATCACTGAAACCATAAAAACATCTTTAAGAAAAACATGTATCATCAACAAATGCGGTTCTGAGGTAGTAAAAACGTTAATCCCTCACTGAAACCATAAAAACATCGTAAATAAAACGTTTATCATCAACAAATGTGGTTCTGAAGTGGTAAAAACTTAATGTATCACTCAAACCACAAGAAATACCTTAAAAAAAACGTATATCATCCATAAATTGTGGTTCTACAGTAGGGAGAGCCTTAATCTATCAATGAAACCACAAAAAAACTTATGTATCATCAACAAGTGTCGTTATAAGGCTGAAAACTTTTAAATCTCATTGAAACTTCATAAAAAAAAAAAAAAAAAAAAAATTCGTGTATCTTCAATGAGCATGGTTCGAGGGGCGACTTGGTGTGCTGTTCTGCCACCGGTAATAATAGCAGGTGGCGCTCAAAACACACACAGCAAGGCGCTAAACACAGGGACGCGTGTTTGGCTGCAGGGTGACGCTACCTGCCGCGTGATTAGTGCAAACACCCGCGCCGCCTCCATAAGCAAGGGTTTAATGCTCCAGCGCCCGGTGTTGGGGGGGCGTGGGGTGGTGTGTGTGGGTGGAGCGTGGAGGTGTGCTGGCGTCGGGGCGTGGAGTGTGCGTCCAATGCTTCTGCCTCGTAAAACACATCGAGTTGGCTTAGAGAGAGAGAGAGAGAGAGAGAGAGAGAGAGAGAGAGAGAGAGAGAGAGAGAGAGAGAGAGAGAGAGAGAGAGAGAGAGAGAGAGAGAGAGAGAGAGAGAGAGAGAGAGAGAGAGAGAGAGAGAGAGAGAGTGTGTGTGTGTGTGTGTGTGTGTGTGTGTGTGTGTGTGTGTGTGTGTGTGTGTGTGTGTGTGTGTGTGTGTGTGTGCCCACGTCTTGCTCATGCCATTATCCCTGACGCGAGAAGCCGGGAAGCCAGGCACGGCAGGCGGGTACGTACGTATGTATGTATGTATGTATGCGTCTGTCTGTGTGTGTGTGTATGTATATGCATGGACGTACCTACATATACGTGTACATAAGCTTAACCACCACCACCACCACTACTACCATTACCCACAAGAGCTCAAACATATTTTTTTCATGCTTTCCATTCTTCTATTTCTATTTATATAATCTGATGTCACCCTCTCCTCTCTCTCTCTCTCTCTCTCTCTCTCTCTCTCTCTCTGCGGGACCCACCCAGTCAGTTCGTCCCCCAAAACCAAGGCTACGAGGAGCTTTGGTGGTACTCGTCTCCACTTCACTGACCACATTCCACCTCTCCTCCTCCTCCTCCTCCTCCTCCTCCTCCTCCTCCTCCTCCTCCTCCTCCTCCCTGCCTGCCTGCATTATACCCTCCACCCAACGCTCCATTGTCCTCCACTCCTCTTCTTCCCTATCCTCCTCCTCCATCTTCTTCTTCTTCTTCTTCTTCTTCATCTTCTTTTCTTCTTCTTCTTCTTCTTCTTCTTCTTCTTCTTCTTCTTCTCCTCCTCCTCCTCCTCCTCCTCCTCCTCCTCCTCCTCCTCTCTTCCTCCTCAGCGGTGAAACATTTTCCTTCACTCTTTGGCTGATTAAAACTCATTGGTCGAGTTAGTAAGTTTGAGAGAGAGAGAGAGAGAGAGAGAGAGAGAGAGAGAGAGAGAGAGAGAGAGAGAGAGAGAGAGAGAGAGAGAGAGAGAGAGAGAGAGAGAGAGAGTAAAATGTATTAATATGTATAGTGTGTGTGTGTGTGTGTGTGTGTGTGTGTGTGTGTGTGTGTGTGTGTGTGTGTGTGTGTGTGTGTGTGTGTGTGTGTGTGTGTGTGTGTGTGTGTGTGTGTGTGTGTGTTTCGGGGGAGTTAAACTATTAAGGTTAATCCAAGCTAGGGAGTTTATACAGCAAACAGCAATCTTGTTAACAGCACACCTAATCCAATGACGCTGCTGTTCATGCTCTCTCTCTCTCTCTCTCTCTCTCTCTCTCTCTCTCTCTCTCTCTCTCTCGATTCTTAGTGGGGAATTTGTCATCATCTAATTAGTCTTCTAGCG
Source organism: Portunus trituberculatus (assembly GCF_017591435.1). Taxonomy (NCBI): domain Eukaryota; kingdom Metazoa; phylum Arthropoda; class Malacostraca; order Decapoda; family Portunidae; genus Portunus; species Portunus trituberculatus. The sequence continues at coordinate 11,224,997 of NC_059269.1, read as the reverse complement.
TTGTTGTTACTACTATCACGTTATCTGGAGTAGTGGTGGTGGTGGTGGAGGTGGTGGTGGTGGTGGTGGTGGTCGTGGTGGTGGTGGAAGAAGAAGAAGAAGAAGAAGAAGAAGAAGAAGAAGAAGAAGAAGAAGAAGAAGAACAACAACAACAACAACAACAAGACGGTGACAGTAGTAGAAGCGTAGCAGGATACATAAACACACATTAAAACAAATAAACACAGGAAGAAAAATAAACTAACAAAAACCGAATTAAAGAGAAACACACACACACACACACACACACACACACACACACACACACACACACACACACACACACACACACACACTCAATAAATAAACAAATAAATATTTAAGCCAATGAACATAATGAAGAATAAGAAAAACCATCACTCAACTCTTCTCTTCTTCAGCTGTCAATTAAGGTTAGGTAAGGTTAGGTTAGGTTAGGTAATGGATCAGTCAGGCGTCTGTACTGCAATTAACATCTATTTGAACTCGTTATCAGACTTCCTTCAGTAACACGTATTGACAGACATTGAACCGCATTCTTACACACACACACACACACACACACACACACACACACACACACACACACACACTAATTTATTCATTCTCTCCCAATACAAGAGAAAAATATATACTTATATCTCTTACTTTCTTAACTTCAGTAAATAAAGACAACTTTTTACGACCTTAGCATGAATGAGAGTAAAAAAAAATCACTAATTACTAAGTGACCCAGAGAGAGAGAGAGAGAGAGAGAGAGAGAGAGAGAGAGAGAGAGAGAGAGAGAGAGAGAGAGAGAGAGAGAGAGAGAGAGAGAGAGAGAGAGAGAGAGAGAGCAAACGCGACAGAAGACAGCTGATATCCTCAAAAGCATATCACACACACACACACACACACACACACACACACACACACACACACACACACACACACATGCAAAAAACAATGAGATACAAACAGGACAAGCGAGAGAGAGAGAGAGAGAGAGAGAGAGAGAGAGAGAGAGAGAGAGAGAGAGAGAGAGAGAGAGAGAGAGAGAGAGGAGAGGAGAGGAGGAGAGGAGAGGAGAGGAGGAGAGGAGAGGAGAGGAGAGGAGAGAGGAGGAGAGAAGGAAGGGAAGGGAAGGAGAAGAGAAGAGAAGAGAAGGAAGGAAGGAAGGAGGAAGGAAAGGAAAGGAAAGGAAAGGAAAGGAGGAGAGAGAGAGAGAGAGAGAGAGAGAGAGAGAGAGAGAGAGAGAGAGAGAGAGAGAGAGAGAGAGAGAGAGAGAGAGAGAGAGAGAGAGAGAGATGGACAGAGGCTTGTTGAGAGATAACGGCGGCAGCGGCTGAAGTGGGGCTGATAAGATGCTTTT
>NC_059269.1:11218628-11221128 GCF_017591435.1 Portunus trituberculatus | reverse complement strand
CCTAACCTATTCTTCCCACGACTGGTCTTTTTCTCCCACCACTTTTAATGCTGTTCCCTTTTATTTAGCAGCGGGAGAAACGCTGGTAAGTGTTTTGAAATGCCCTTGAAAAAAAAAAGAAAAAAAAAAAAACTAACCTAACCTACTACCAAACCAAACCCAACCCAACCCAAACTGAACTAAATTAAACTAACCTTACTTAACCTAATCGAACCTAACCTAACCCAACCTTCCCGCCGCCTCCTATATTATTCCTCTATCCTCTTTCCTTTAGTGAACCCAAAAGAATTCTTGCCAGGAGAAACAGTGGGAAGTGTTTTGAAAGTCCCTTGAAAATAGAGGAACTTAACCTAACCTATAACCTAACCTTCCCACCGCCACTAATCCCTCTATTCTCTCTCCCTTACTGAACATAAAAGAATAATCAAGAGTAGAAGAAACAGGGGGAAGTGTTTTGAAAGTCCCTTGAAAGTAGAGGAACTTATCCTAACGTAACCTTCCCACCACCACTAATTCCTCTATTCTCTCTCCCTTAGTGAACCCAAAAGAATCATCACCATGCAGTAAGAGAAACAGTGGAAAGTGTCTCGAAGTCCCTTGAAAATAGAGGAACCTAACCTAGCTTAACTTAATGTAATCTTCCCACCGCCACAATTCCTCTATTCTCTCTCCGTTAGTAAGCCCCAAAGAATCATCACCAGCAAGGGAAACAGTGGGAAATGTTTTGAAAATCCATTGAAAAAATAAGGAATCTAACTTAACTTAACCTGACCCAACCTTCCCATCAACTCTAATTCCTCTATTCTCTCTCCCTTAGTGAACTCAAAAGAATAACCACCAATAGAAATGTCTGGAAATTCTCCCCTGGAAATAGAATAAGCCAAGTGTGCAAACTGATCGGGCCTTTAGGGGGAAGACAAAAGAAATTCTTCACACCAGAACAAAGAAATTCCTGAGGTGCAGTGGAGTCTTCCCAGAGCAAATGCGGGGTACAGATATTTGGAATCGCAGCTCATGTGTACCTTTCTGGTGCTGTAAACGTGTTGTGTGTACCGGAATGCTTGTCTTATCCCCTTCAGTACCAAGACGCGTTTTTCATATTCATTCTGCTTACTATTTGATGATTCTATACAGTCCCAGAAACTTGTGTGGGGATTAAAATAGTGAAGATTCTGGCCATTAATTTTCTGACCTCCATCGATCCTTCCTGATGTCAATAAGATCGTTTAGTTACTCTAGTACACAAAACTCACGGTAAAAAAAATGTGGCTCTATACTGAAGGAGGGAGATAAGTGGTGTTTGTGGTGTATCTCGGCATCACGTGACTCCAATAGCCTTGAAATGCCTCTTATTCTCAAGTGGCGAGATATCAAAGTGTGTTATATCATTCACTGCGACACACATTTTCCCTTCCAATATATACTTTGACATTATTTTTTGTGTGCTAAATACACATAATGGTCTAATCACACCCAAACTCATGGTAAAAAAGCGTTCTAGTACTGAAGGAGTTAATGGCGAAAAGTTTAATGATTTCTTTATCAGGCAAAGAAATATTGACACGATAGTACATACATAGTCATCTTCCTCCTCTTCCTCCTCTTGGCAACCTATCTTCCCTCCCTCTCTCCCTCTCTTCCTCCCTCCCTCCCTTCTTCCCTCGTCCTCAAACCCCCGATAAGGATTGCCAACAGAGAGAAGTCACGACGCATTATCTTATCAAGCCGTGCAAATCGCAGAGCCACGCAGCGATCCGACACTAACTCCAGTAAATTAGAAGGAGGGTAATTAAGTGAAAACCTACCTTAAGGGCTAAATCTGACAGGTACACGCTCTTGTCTTATCTCCAGGTCGCCCTCCACCCTTGTAAAGATAACAGTTTAATTGTGTTTGAGAGCTTCATGAATAGTAAACAATACAGTTATCGAGAGAGAGAGAGAGAGGCCCATATTCATTAACGCTTTGCACTCACCACGACTGTTTTATCAAAGGCCACAGAGGTCGCCAGCCCGGTTCTCAAAAGCTTTTCGTCGGTTAATAGTGTGGAAATCCTGTTAATGTCTCTAGAATCACAGAAACGCATGTAGAAATCAATGCAGCTTCAACTAGAGACTTCTGAAAATAGTGAAAGCGGGATCAGAAGTGTTTTAAAATAAGAGTCTTAGGGAGAGATGAAAAAAGATCTATATTGTTAGCGTCCTGCCTCCACTAGTGACGGGTCTCAAGAGCGTTTGGTTAGTCAGTAGTGTGGAAATCTTGTTAATCTGTCTCTAGAATCACAGAAATGTATGTAGAAATCAATGTAGCTTAAACTAGACCCTTTTGAAAATAGTGTGGGGGAGAGAGAGAGAGAGAGAGAGAGAGAGATAAAGTCTTACCGTCCTGCCTCCACTAGTAACACATTCTCACGGAAATTATGTGGTTTTTTAAGTATTTTACAGTTCCAGCGGGAAACCAACAAGGATTCAACATCAATGGGTAACAACAGGCGTGAGAAAC
>NC_059269.1:11188628-11211128 GCF_017591435.1 Portunus trituberculatus | reverse complement strand
TGTTTCTCCACGTCTCAGTAAGCAAAGACAGGTATGGCTAAGAGGGTTTTAACAAGGCTAATCCGTAACGTGGCAGTGTTTTTACCTTGTCAGCTCCCCAGAAACTCAAAGCGGGAAGGAGAGGTGAGAGACGATGTAAAGAGAGGGACTATGAGAGAGAGAGAGGGAGGGAAGGGGAAAAGAAAGGTAAATAGAAAGAACTCAGTACCATGACGTGTTTTCATATTTATTCTTCTTACTATTTGGTGATTTTATAAAGCTTCAGAAACTCATGTGCAGGATTAAAATAGTGAAGACTAGTCATTAATCTTTCTTTTTTTCAATAGACGCCTTTCAGTACCAGGACGTGTTTTTTACCTTGAATTTTGGATATAAAACGATTTTATTTACATTAAGAGGGGTCTATAGAGGTTGAAAGGAAGATTAATGGCTATAGTTCTCACCACTGTAATCCCAACGTGAGTTTCTGAAGCTGCACAAAATCGCCAAATGTTAAGCAGAATAAATATGGAAACGGGTCATGATACTGAAAGAGATAGCACTTTTGAGAGACGCGTGGTCAGTCTTCCATTCAAAATAACGGTACCTGTCGCCAGCCAGAGGAGACAAACTACTTTTTATAGCCAGAGAAATTGGACCACTCTAACAGCCGGCCGCGGGAAAGCTTAGGGTTTACGTGTGTCCATAGAAGCACGTGTTTCATTTCTCTTTTTTTTCTGTAAGAGGGGAAAGCTGGCCAAGGGCAACATGAAACAAAAAAAAAAAAAAAAAAAAAAAAAAGGCCCACTTAGTTGCCAGCCCCATTTCAAGTCCGAGAGTTAGGATAAATGTCTTGAAACCTCCATCTTAAATGTATCTCTTGCTATCTTCTACCGCTATTTTCATGCTAAGTGCTCTACTCATCTCGCTAACTGCATGCCTCCCCTCCTCCTGCGGCCTCACTGCACAGGACTTTCTTCTTCCTCTTCCCCCTATTCTGTCCAACTCTCTAATGCAAGAGTTAATCAGTACTCTCAGTCATTCATACATTTATCTGGTAAACTCTGGAACTTCCTGTTTGCTTCTGTATTTCCATATTCCTACGACTTGACTTCTTTTAAGAGGGAGGTTTCAAGACATTTCTCCCTGTCTTTTGGCTAACTCTATTGATCTCTAAGGGAACTGGCAAGTAAGTGGGTTTTTTTTTCTCTCTCTCATTTTTCTTGCCCTTGACCAGTTTCCCCTCTTACATAAAAAAAAAGAAGAAAAAAACGAGGAAGTTGGAAATACTGAAACAGGTAGGGAGTTCTAGAGTTTACCAGAGAAAGGTATGAATGATTGAGTCTTGCCCCTTCTTGATAACTGGCGGTACTACTAATTGATGGGTGTTAAGCTAGCGTCTCTACGTGTGTTAGTGTTTGCATGGTACAGTGTTATGTTACGCTGTTCTCTCTCACCACTATTTTTTTTCAAAGGCAACATAAACTACTTACGTGGTTCTCAAGACGGTCTTTCATGTTATTAATGTAAAAACCTTGTTAATCTTTCTGAAACGCTCTGCTCTCTCACTATGACTGTTTTCAAAGGCAACAAAAATTATTTACGAGGTTCTCAAGACGATTTTTCATGTTATTAATGAAAAAATCTTGTTAATCTTTCTGAAACGCTCTGCTCTCTCACCACGACTGTTTTCAAAGGCCACAAAGATGATTAGCCGTGTGTGTGTGTGTGTGTGTGTGTGTGTGTGTGTGTGTGTGTGTGTGTGTGTGTGTGTGTGTGTGTGTGTTATCGCCTGGGTCACGGACAATTACACACGCCTCCTAACTCGGTCGTTCCACAATAGGCTTGAAGGAGGCACGCCACAGATATTATTACACACACACACACACACACACACACACACACACACACACACACACACACACACACACACACATGAAGGAGTGTCCCATAATATTAATCACTAAATACAAATTGCAATAGAAGAAGAAGAAGAAGAAGAAGAAGAAGAAGAAGAAGAAGAGAATGATGAATGATGAAGAAAGAAGATACAGAAGACAAGAAACAAAAGTAAGACCACCACCACCAATCACCACCACCACCACCACCACCACCACTGCCAGCATTTCCCTTCCCCTCATCACCTGCTCTTCTTCTTTCCTCCCCGTCAACGCCTTCTGCCATAAATCAACGCCCCGCAGAAAGGAAGCCTCTTAACATTATATTCTTGAGTCGTAACACCCTTCCTTGCCGCGCGCCAGACACTAACACTCCTGCTTCACAAATCATGAGGAGGAGGAGGAGGAGGAGGAGGAGGAGGAGGAGGAGGAGGAGGAGGAGGAGGAGGAGGAGGAGGAGGAGGAGGAGGAGGAGGAGGAGGAGTATAAAATATGGGATGGGCAAATCACCAAGATACTATGATCATAAAACAATAATGGTGAGTTGCCTTGCTCTCAACTAACCAACGTAACAAAAACTGGGTCTGAGAGAGAGAGAGAGAGAGAGAGAGAGAGAGAGAGAGAACGATTCTTTTTTACTTAGATAAAGAAAATACGAAAAAAATAATGATATCAAAACTTACTTTCTATTCTCTCTCTCTCTCTCTCTCTCTCTCTCTCTCTCTCACTATCACATTTATCTAGTCACACCTGCCTTCCTCCACCACCATCACCACTGCCTCACCCTCCACTCTGTCTTCCTCTCCCTCTCCCTCTCTCCCTCTCTCTCTCTCTCTCCGCGCCGTCCATCACCAAGCTAATCCTTACTTTTATCCACTTTCATTACCGTAACTTGTTTATTACTACTACTATTATTACTGCATCACCCTTGGGAAGGTATTTACTTGATCATCCACGAGTGTTCTCTCTGTTTTATTCCCTCCTTTATCCTCTCCCTCTCTCTCTCTCCACTTGCAGCAACACCACTTATTCTACTGACACTTTGTATTTACTTCCACGAATTGAGAGAGGAGAGAGGGAGAGGGAGAGAGGTGAGGCGGTACAATAAGGGAGGATTAAACATACCACGCTAAATGTCTCTTAAATATACGCCAGGAGAGTGAATTTCCAAAGACAAGGTTAGGTATGTTTATGACGTGATCTTACATACTCTTGCTATCTTGAAAGGGGGGAAGAGGAAGAGAAAGAGAAAGAGAAAGAGAGAGAGAGAGAGAGAGAGAGAGAGAGAGAGAGAGAGAGAGAGAGAGATGGTGTGATGCAGGAGACGCAAACCACTTTCAGATTTATCTTTATCACTGTTTATGTGGATGAAGGTGTGTGGAATATGTGTATCTATTCAAGGTGTCTGCAAGAAATGGTTCAGTATATTGCCGTGGGGATAAATGACCTTTCAGATTCACCTTTATCATTGTTTATGTGGATGAAGGTGTCCGGAATATGTGTATCTATTCAAAGGGATGCAGTATATTGGCGTGGGATAAATGACTTTTTCCAGATTCACCTTTACTATTACGTGGATGAAGGTGCAGAGGTGAATGAATGTCTAAAACTATGGTCTGTCCTAAAATGGAGGAGGATAAGAGCGAGGTAAATGACTTTTTTTTTAACGTAGGGAAGAGGGCCAGCCAAGGGCAAAAAAAAAAGACAAAGAAAAAAAAAAAGGCCCACTTGAGTGCTGGCTCTCTAAAAAGTGTTAAAGAGTAAAAACCGTCAGCCAAAGTAGGGAAAATTTGCCTTTATATGTCTGGGTTAATATATTTATCAGACAGTTTGTTTCATTTTCTTTTTCTCCTTTTAACATTCTTATACATTTCCAAGTATTTTTGCCATGTTTTTTTTTTTTTTTTTTATCTTATGAGGTGTGAATATATCTGTGTGGGGAGAGAGAAAGTGATCATCTCTGTCATCTTTTCTTCTTTTTTGTCTCTTGCTTTTCTCTTTTCTCTTTTGCCTTCTCTCTCGTTTCTTCTTTCTTTTCTCTTAACTCTCTTCACCTCCGTTTGTTTGCCTTCCATATTTATCAAGTATGGGGGTGAGAGAAAGTGAGGGAAGAGTGTGCCTATCCATAGCGTATCCAAAATTGGTATGTTAGATTAGACTTGAGCGAGGTAGACTTTGAAATTTCACCTTCATTGTACGTTGAGGTGTGGTGAAGGTGAGACGAAGGTGTGACTTAGTAGAATAGCAGTACATTTATATATATCTAAGGTGTAAAATAAAAAGTAGTATATTGATAGATGACCTTACGATCTACCTTTATACTCATACATCAGAAAAGGACCAGTATTGTGAAACGCGTTGCTCTCTCACCATCACTGCTCTAGTTAAAAAAAATATTCGTGTTTTTAAGAGTATTTTTTTTAGTTATGTTGATAGAATGTCAAGATTTCTAGTTTATTAAAAGGAGAAACTGTCTGAGAGAGAGAGAGAGAGAGAGAGAGAGAGAGAGAGAGAGAGAGAGAGAGAGAGAGAGAGAATATTACCACCACAAATACTGAATAACACCGCACCACCAACTCCCTGATCACAATATCTTCTCCTTGAGCTTAATGAAATGATCTGCCACACGTTGAAACTACATTTTTAAAGACAACAAAGCGAGTAAAAGGAAGTGATGGAGTAGTTTAGATCTTTTAGTATCGATAAATTTGTTTCTGATCAGTTAACGTCAAGCAGAATTATTCACACAACAGGTGCCGCGGTCATTAGCAGTCAGGCAGGTAAATTGCTGAATAAATGTACTGAAGATCGGGCTCAATAAAACGGAGAGTTGCAAAATATTAACCCCTTGAATACCTTGACGTGTTTCCATATTCATTCTGCTTATTATTTGGTGATTTTATACAGCTTCAGAATTAAAATAGTGAATACTGTGGCCATTAATCTTCTCACCTCCATAGACCCTTCTAATGTCAACAAAATGCTCTAATCTCACGGTAAAATGTGTCCCAGTATTAAAATGGTTAAAAGGGACGCTCATGATTTACCTTTACATAAATTAAAGCAATAATAATAATAATAAGCCGTGTTTATATTAAGAGTACGAAGTTATAATATTCAATGAGTATAATATATGTATCTAAGTATTTATTCCCACCAACAAGACGTCCAAGCAAATAAACTCTCCTCGCTTGCATATATACCTATCATCTTATTGAAGCAAACCTAGACATTTTTACCGAGCCGAGACTAAACTAAACACACTAAAGGCACTACTGAATATTCGATTACCTCCTTGCTGGGAGTGTTACCTTTCAAAGTCATACTCTTCATTTGTGCAAGGCCATTCTGCTGCGCTGGGAGGACGCTGCGCCAGTCACAGAGTTGAAGGACACCATCGAACACTCACAATGAATTTTTATATTTGTTTACATGAATGAAGGAGTAAAAAGGAAGACTATAATATTATCAAACTATATTATATTTATTACACTCAAATAACACGTGATTAGAGTCTCAAATTTGCCTTTAATCTACGTTAACCCCTTCAGTACCATGACGTGTTTTCATATTCATTCTGCTTACTATTTGATGATTTTATACCCCTTCAGAAACTTATATGGAGATTAAAATAGTGAAGACCCTGTGGCCATTAATCTTCTGAACTCCATAGATCCTTCTTAATGTTAATAAAATCGTCTAATCACACTAAAATATCACAATCAAAATGCGTCTCAATACTGAAGGGGTTAATGTTAATATGAATAGAGAGGCGTAAAAAAAAAAAAAAAGAATTAAAAAGGAAAACAAAACATTAACAAACTAAATACCTCACTACACTCAAACAAAACCAGAACAGAGTCTCAAGTCTGGCTTTAATCAATGTTAATAAGAATCGAGAGGTAAAATGAAGTAGTAGAAAGGGATACTACAATATTATCAAACTAAATAACTTACTAAACTCAATTAAAACGTGATTAGAAGCTCAAATGCTACTTTAATTACCGTTCATATGAATCGAAGGGTAAAATGAAGCAGTAAAAAGAACCAATATATTATCATCAAACTATATTATATTCACTACACTCAAATATAACCTGGACAGAGTCTCAAGTCTGGCTTTAATCAATGTTAATATGAATCGAAGCCCAGAATGAAGTAGTAAAAATAAACACAATATTATCAAACTAAACGCGAATAAAATCTTAACAGACTCTTAAATTGACCTTCCATCATTGCTAATATGAAGAGGGGCGTAGAATAAATTAATAATATACGGTACAGTGGCCAAAAAAGTTAAATAAATAAATAAAGTAGCACTATAATATTATATACCAGATGAGCAGCAAAGATTCACACGTCAGGATTTAAGAAGAACAAGAAGCGCTCATGGTGAAAATGTGTCCCAGTACTGAACTTCTGCGCCCAATTCCACTACTTTCAGCTTTTACTTGAAGGTACACGAATTTTTAAGGTGTTTCTATTCCTCTCGTGACAGATTGACAAGCTTTCTGCATTACTGATAGGCGAAACAGTCTTGAAAACCTGGCTGACCAATTCTGTGGCCTTTGAAAAACAGTCGTGGTGAGAGAGCAAGTTTATGAATCTCTCTCTCTCTCTCTCTCTCTCTCTCTCTCTCTCTCTCTCTCTCTCTCTCTCTCTCTCTCTCAACTAAGACATCACACGCATAGACAAACTAAATTTCTGCATCCATTTCTTTGTCTTATCTCTCCTTACTCTTTCCTCCTCCTCCTCCTCCTCCTCCTCCTCCTCCTCCTCCTCCTCCTCCTCCTCCTCTTGCCAGTCTCAGTCGTCGCCCCCTCCTGTTTTCTATTAATAGTGAACAGCACTGCTAACTTACGCCCCTTAAGATCACACTCTCATTTGTCACAATCTCCCGCTGCCTCGTGTTTACATATGCGTGAGGAAGATGTGCGTGCGTGGCAGGAGGAGGAGGAGGAGGAGGAGGAGGAGGAGGAGGAGGAGGAGGAGGAGGAGGAGGAGGAGGAGGAGGAGGAGGAGATCTTGCACGTCTATCTGTTTAAAAGTCGACGTGAATAGAATTAAATAAGTGCGAGGAAGGAATGGGAATGGGAAAGAGAAAGAGAAAGGGAAAGAGAAAGAGAAAGAGAAAGAGAGAGAGAGAGAGAGAGAGAGAGAGAGAGAGAGAGACCACCACGACCACCACCACATAACGTCCACACCCATTAAGAATTGCAAAAAAACATGCTAACCTTTCCACTTAGCCTCCATTCCTCCTCCTCCAACTCTTCCTTTTTTCTCTCCTATAGCTGGAGGAGGAGGAGGAGGAGGAGGAGGAGGAGGAGGAGGAGGAGGAGGAGGAGGAGGAGGAGGAGGAGGAGGAGGAGGAGGAGACCAGGTATATTAATTAAGCAAAGCGCGGCGCATCAGTGACGTGTATGAAGATGAATAGAAACAAGTGTAAGGATTAATCGCGTGCTGAATTAATTGTGAGCAGGCTGTGTTTAGCGCGCGGCCAAACATCGTGGAGGAGGAGAAGAAGGAGGAGGAGGAAGAGGAAGAGGAAGAGGAGGAGGAGAAGAAGAAGGAGGAGAAGGAAGAGGAGGAGGAGGAGGAGGAGGAGGAGGAGGAGGAGGAGGAGGAGGAGGAGGAGGAGGAGGAGGAGGAGGAGGAGGAGGAGGAGGAGGAGGAGGAGGAGGAGGATACTTGTTAAATATTTCATCATTCTCGTAACATTTTTACCACGAAGCTTCCTCTCTCTCTCTCTCTCTCTCTCTCTCTCTCTCTCTCGGGAACACAAAAAACAGGATTACAAACAAGTAAATAAAAAAAACAATAAAAAAGACACAACACACACACACACACACACACACACACACACACACACACACACACAGACAGGTAAGTAAGCAGGTAGGTACATCAAACCATTAACAGCAGGTGCTCCTCATCAACCTCCCTCCTCCCTCCCTCCAACCATCCATCCTTCCATCCTTCATTAACCTTCCTGCCGTGACGCGTATAAGGAATGCTGGCAACCCGTTAAGGCGCCACTAACACCACAAAAAGAGAGAGAGAGAGAGAGAGAGAGAGAGAGAGAGAGAGAGAGAGAGAGAGAGAGAGAGAGAGAGAGAGAGAGAGAGAGACGCCATATTCAGAAACGCTTCCCTCTCTCACCACGACCATTTTTCAAAGACCACAGAAATGATTAGCCGAGTTCTAAAGAGCATTTGTCCTGTTGGTAATGCAGAAAACTTGTTAACATGTCCCTAGAATTACAGAAACATCCTTAGAAATCCGTGTCACTTCAACTAAAGCCCTTTGAAAATAGTGAAGGTGAGGTGAGGCGCGGAAGTGTTTCAGAATATGGGTCTTAGGTAAGCACGAGGTATCCAGGTGAGATGGGTCTGCTGTTCTCTGCTCACCTGGGTACGGCAGGTAATGGTGTATGCTAAGGTGAGTGTTGTGATGCATTATACCTTGATGCATAGAGTGATTTCATGGGTACGTGCTCTCCCTCTGCGTCTGTCTCTGTCTCTGTCTCTGTGTCTGTGTGTGTGTTTGTACTAATGCAAGAGTGGTTTGGTTATGCAGTCATTCATGAACTCTCACTCACTCACTCACTCACTCGCCGATTATCTCTCTATCTTTTTTACAGTTCTTTTTTTTTTTTTCTACAGCATTTTTATTATTGTTTAATATTGGAGATGGATTTGTTTGCTCTCTCTCTCTCTCTCTCTCTCTCTCTCTGTGTGTGTGTGTGTGTGTGTGTGTGTGTGTGTGTGTGTGTGTGTGTGTGTGTGTGTGTGTGTGTGTGTGTGTGTGTGTGTGTGTTCCCCATCCTTCACATTCTTGTTCTTATTATTGTTTTTATCGTTGTTATCAATATTATTAGTCTTATTATGAAATCAGTGTGTTTAACGAATGACTGTGTCGTGTATATGATCTATCTCATTGGTTCACATTATCATTACAAGTTTTTCTACGTCCACCTGTGCAAAATAATGCCTTTCTTCAGCATCCCATCGTTATCATCATTATCTTAATTAAGTATTATATAAACAACTATTTTTCTACTTTCCTTTAACGATATACGCTGAAAAAACTCATAAACATAATAAAATTACATTATAACCATCGCTAATCTCGTGTAAAATTTATTTCTCATTATATATAAATGTAAAAGTAACTATCAAATACATCATGGTTTCAGAAAAAAATGTTAAAACTAATCATAAAAACATGGCATATAACTACCACTTCTTCAAAACACTCCGCGGTTTATTCTTATCATTACCAATAAAACTCGCATGCCCGATCAAGCGTAAATAAAACAAATGTTCCACTCGAGGCCACAAGTTCAATAACCTTCAACACTCACATCCACTTCCACTGAGCTGAAGGTTCTCAATCAGTTTAGGTCTGTATTGTGAAGCGCTTTGCTCTCTCACCACCACTGCTTTCCAAAGGCTCCAGTTGAAGATAGTCGTGTTTTCATCCACATCCATTTCCACTTCCACTGAGCTGAAGGTTCTCAATCAGTCTAGGTATATACATATGTCAGTATTCAAAAACACCTTGCTCTCTCACCATCACTGCTTTCAAAGGCTCCACTTGACGATACTCGTGTTTTTAAGAATATTTTCACGTTTCTAATGATAGAATGGCAAGATTTGTAGTTTATCAAAAGGACAAACGACTTGAAAACCTGGCTAGATATCTCTGTAGCCTTGGAAAATTATCGTAGTGAGAGGGGAACGCGTTTCTGAATATGGGCGATAGTCCTTATAGCATCTGACAATTAGCACATCAACACACCACATCACGCAACACTCGGAGAGCACCTAATCCTTCAGTACCATGACACGTTTAAACCCCTTCAGTAGTGGGACGCATTTTTACCATGAGTTCTGGGTTTAATTAGACGATTTCATTTATACTAGCAAGGTTCTATGGAGGTCAGAAAGTTACTGGTCCAGAATCTTCACTATTTTAATCCCCACATCAGATTCTTAAGTTGTATAAAATCACTTAATAGCAACCTGAATAAAAATGAAGACGTGTCATGGAACTGAAGGAGTTAAATATTCATTCTGCTTACTATTTGATGATTTTAAACAGCTCCAGACACTTAACGTGGAGATTTAACTAGTGAAGACTCTGGCCATTAATCTTCAGACCACAAACCCTTTCCTCAAGTAAATAGAATCGTCTAATCACACTCAAAACTCAAAGTAGAAATGCATCCCAGTACTGAAGGAGTTAATCTTTTAGTGCTCTGAATGACGAGAGACCAAAGGGATGAAAAGAATCAACTACGGTACATTACTCGACAATAAACTGACTACTGGCCATGATTCAACACGACATACTTCACTAATAGAAAATAATCACTAGTATTCTCAGACAATTTGCAGAGTCATGTGGTCAATTTTCAAAGGCCACAGAGATTAACCAGATTGCTGTGGGGAGTTCATTGTGTTTGGTTCCTATTGAAGACACACAATTCAATATAAACTATCAGAACAATCACTAACGCACATTTGGGAGTCCTTATACCTTTCAATAGTGTGATAAATAAATGGATAGATCAATAAAGCTTCAATGATTTAATGTCAAGATGATAGGGACCACTTTAAAGGAAAATCACATAGTAAGATATGAAGGAGGAGGAGGAGGAGGAGGAGGAGGAGGAGGAGGAGGAGGAGGAGGAGGAGGAGGAGGAGGAGGAGGAGGAGGAGGAGGAGGAGGAGGAGGAGAAGAAGAAGAAGAAGAAGAAGGAGAAGGAGAAGGAGAAGAAGAAGAAGAAGAAGAAGAAGAAGAAGAAGAAGTAGGATAAAGAGATAAAAAAAAAAAAAAACCGTATCATCATATTTTCAAGTGACAATCTTCAACTTACCGGGAAATGTAACCTCTTATCTAATCAGTGAAATACGAACTTATATCACACACACACACACACACACACACACACACACACACACACACGAATACCTACACAACCTACTTCCATACCTCCATTCTTTCTCCTCCTTCTCCTTCTCCCCTTCCTCCTCCTCCTCCTCCTACCAAGTACCCATCATGCCTCAGCGTCCGCGCGTGGTAGCTAATACTGATGAAAGGGAGAGATAAAGATGTTACAGGGCAGGCGATGGGAGGAAAGTAAAGGAGGGAGGGGGTAGAGAGAAAAGAAAGGGAGGGAAGGAGGGAAGGAGGGATGGAGGGAAAGAAAGATAGGATAATACCTCTCTCAGAAGCTCACCTCTCTTGTCTTCTTCTTCTTCTTCTTCTTCTTCTTCTTCTTCTCCTCCTCCTCCTCTTCTTTCTCCTCTATAGTTTTTGTTATTCTCTTATTTCATATCACCGTATGGCTTTTCTTATTCACGTCTCTCTCTCTCTCTCTCTCTCTCTCTCTCTCTCTCTCTCTCTCTCTCTCTCTCTCTCTCTAAGCAATATATCACCGCCATCTGCCAGCACTCCCTCTTAATACGCCACCTCCACCACCACCACTACTACTACCACTACTACTACTAGCACCACCACCACCACCACCCTTAACTTCTAATTACCCAGACAACACCAGCCACTTCGCGGTTCATTCCTCCTCTCTCTCTCTCTCTCTCTCTCTCTCTCTCTCTCTCTCTCTCTCTCTCTCTCTCGGTATAACAAATCAAACGGTAGGAGGAAGAAGCAAAAAGTAGAAAAATAGAAGGAAGAGTGGAAGATAATTAGGAGGAGGAGGAGGAGGAGGAGGAGGAGGAGGAGGAGGAGGAGGAGGAGGAGGAGGAGGAGGAAGGTTAAGGGTTAATCTACGGAAGCAGTAATTAGGATAATAAGTATGTTACTAATCAGGGGTTGTGAAAGGAGGAGGAGGAGGAGGAGGAGGAGGAGGAGGAGGAGGAGGAGGAGGAGGAGGAGGAGGAGGAGGAGGAGGAGGAGGAGGAGGAGGAGGAAATGACAGTGCTTCTTGTGATTTATACAACTTAAGAGTAAACAACAACAACAACAACAATAATAATAATAATAATAATAATAATAATAATAATACAACGAGATTCTATGATGATGATGATGATAAAGATGATGAATTGGGCAACTTTGTCATCATTTTCATCATTTTCGTCATTTCATCATCTTATTTTTCCATTACAACCACCACAATCACCACCACCACCACCACCACCACCACTATCACTATCACTATCACTATCACTACCACCACCACCACCACCACCACATGTAACTCAGATAACCCAAAAAGTTGCTGTAAAAAAGATAACACTTATGAAACGAGAGAGAGAGAGAGAGAGAGAGAGAGAGAGAGAGAGAGAGAGAGAGAGAGAGAGAGAGAGAGAGAGAGAGAAAACGAGACCTTCTTACCTTAGCGAGCGAGATGATGACGTGTGTGTGTGTGTGTGTGTGTGTGTGTGTGTGTGTGTGTGTGTGTGTGTGTGTGTGTGTGTAGAAATCTAACCTCACTTCCTGTCTATCTATCTCTCTATCTGTCTGTCTGTCTCTCTGTCTGCCTGTGTGTGTCTCTTCTAGCTTCCTTCCTTCCACGAACCTGTAAAAAAAGAGAATAAAAACACAAATTAATAAAAGTTACAAGGAAGATTACTAACGCTAACTTATATAATTACAACACCGTTTCCTGCTAGATGTTTTTTATTCCCTCATTAAACGTACAGTACACAGGAAAGACATACACGTAATTAAACCATTCTACCACCACCACCACCACCACCACCACCACAACTACCATTACCACTATCATCATCACCACTAACACCACCACTACTACATAGCACTTGTTCTTCTTCTGGTTCCTGTTCTTGTTCTTCTTCTACTTCCTCCTCCTCCTGTTCCTGCTCCTCCTCCTCCTCCTCCTCCTCCTCCTCTAGTTTTAGTTGTATATTTTCTTCCTCCATTACATTTATTATTTCTTTTTTTCATATCTTCCTCCTCCTCCAGTTTCCCATCTTCTTCTATCTCCTCCTCTTCCTCCTCCTCCTACAATAATTCTGACAAGTCATCTCTCTTCTCGTTTTTTTCCCATCATAATCAGGGGAGAGGGAGGAGGAGGAGGAGGAGGAGGAGATGAGACCAGGTGTTCGTCCTCTTTTTTTTTCTTTGCCTTCCTCCTCCTCTTCCTCCTCCTCCTCCTCCTCCTCCTCCTCCTCCTCCTACGTCATTTAATTACCACTATTAGCCTCATTAAAAACATGCAACAAACACAGCAAGTGATAACCAACGAGGCACATGAATAAAAATTTACATAAAGTGGCAACACGCAAAACATGAACATTAGACCCCAACAATAAGACAATAACAATGAGAGAGGGAGGAGAGAGAAGGACAAGGAGAGAGGGGTAAAGGTGGTGATGGTGGTGGTACAGAAAGAGAGAGGGAGAGGGTAAAGGTGGTGATGGTGGTGGTAGTAACATTTCCTTTACATAACCAAGCATTGTTTTTCACTTTTTTCTTCTTCTTCCTTTTCGTAACATTGAGTCTTATGGTTTCCGGTTCTCTTTTTCTGATTAAATTTTTTTTTCTCATCTTTTCAACCCAGAAAGTATAAAGATTCGTATTTCACAAAAGCTCACGATAACAATGGCCGTAGTAGTCGTAGTAGTAGTAGTAGTAGTAGTAGTAGTAGTAGTAGTAGTAGTAGTAGTAATAATAATAATAATAATAATAATAATAATAATAATAATAATAATAATAATAATAATAGTAGTAGTAGTAGTAGTAGTAGTAGTAGTAGTAGTAGTAGTAGTAGTAGTAGTAGTAATAATAATAATAATAATAATAATAATAATAATAATAATAATAATAATAATAATAATAATAATAGTAGTAGTAGTAGTAGTAGTAGTAGTAGTAGTAGTAGTAGTAAGGATAATAAAGACACGAAACAACAACAACAACAACAACAACAAGAAACAAAATTAAGATACAAAACAAGACAAGATGAGAAACGAGAGGAAAACAATAACAACACACACACACACACACACACACACACACACACACACACACACACACACACACACACACACCTCACCTTTATGTAACGTAATGCCGACGCTCACAACTAATTATTATCATTATTGTTCTGTGCCAGCATTTATTTATTTATTTTTTGCTCCTGACGTTCAAATTATTATCTGGTGTTCTGAACGTTGTATATTATAATTAGCAGCAGCAGCAGTTTCATTGTTCGTTGCCTTTAGTAGTAGTAGTAGTAGTAGTAGTAGTAGTAGTAGTAGTAGTAGTAGTAGTAGTAGTAGTAGATGTTATTGTTGTAAGCTAGGGAGGAAGAATACAACAACAACAACAACAACAACAACAGTAACAACAACAACAACAGCAGCAGCAGCAGCAGCAGTAACAAAAAATCCCCAATATTCTTAGCAGTAATACAAGGAGTGACTGAAAAGTACCTCACTTGATAAAGGAGACGAATAACAACAACAACACACACACACACACACACACACACACACACACACACACACACACACACACACACACACACATAAACGTAAGTAATAATAACGTAATGAGTACTAAGAAGCTTTACGCGCAACAAAACTCATGTAAGTAGATTGTCAGAAGTAACTGTGACTTAAATGTTGGAAGGAGGCAAGGGGAATATAAACGTGTGGTCATTACTTCCAATACTTCAAACACTGTGACATCCTTTGGGCGGAAAGGCAACGGTGTAATGTCTATAATAATTGTCATGAGAATTAAAACGAAAGATTACTGGTTTTATTTCTATTTTTTCGGTAATCTCTCTCTCTCTCTCTCTCTCTCTCTCTCTCTCTCTCTCTCTCTACTTAATTTACATAATGTTACCGGTACTACATTTTTTTTTTCAGGCAAGACACAAGAATACACAACCTTGAAATATTATAATACAACGTACAGAAATGAATAAAAACAATTAATAATAATAATAATAATAATAATAATAATAATAATAACTACTCTCAATACACCTCATTAAAGCACTAACAAACTGGTCCACCTCACTACCTCATCATTATTAACTTCCAAGACTCATGAATCCTAATTTTTCCTCACTTTTAACATACTAGTAACAATTTTATAGACAAAACACACACTATCTTTTTTAATCCCTTCCTTTTCTTAGCCTCGTTTTGTTCTCTTTCTGATAATAAGTGTAAATTGCATATCCTGTTCCTTTTATCTGGTTCATTAGCGCTGTAACCCACGTGGCGAGGCAAAATACATATAAAGTAAAGGAGAGATTAGCGAAGCGGTGTACGTTTGCTAATTATCAGGGAAACGCTCACCTGTTTTTAGGGGATCGTTATTATTGTGTTCTTTATATTTTGCCTAATTTGTTAATATAATAAGTGTGTGAGGGAAAATATAATGATAATAGTGCTCTCTCTCTCTCTCTCTCTCTCTCTCTCTCTCTCTCTCTCTCTTGTCGTCAGTTTTGTACCTGTTATCTAATATACAAACATCCCCGGTCTATCTGTCTGTTTGTTTGTTTGTCCTATATTTTCACAACAATGAGACTGAATTCGCTAATAAACAAAATAGAAGAGAAGAAAAATAAATAAACTGAATAATAAATGAGCTAAGATAGGAACGTCACACACACACACACACACACACACACACACACACACACACACACACACACACACACACACACACAGACAGCACCACCACCACCACCACCATCTCACTTAGCTACCTTCCTGACAGCAAAAACTGGCTATGAAACACACAGACACGCGGGGAATGCAACACACTTCCCCCGGCGCCCACACCCCACCAGACGCTCAGCCCTCATAATTGTCGCAACCACTGCAGCACGCGCCCGCAAAAAAAAAAAATAAAAAGAAATAAATAAATAAAAATAAAGAAAGGCAAAAAAAAAGAAAAAAAGAAAGGAAAGGAAGCCCAACAGAAGTCCGGTGCAGTTCGATATACAAGAGGAGTGCGAATGAAAACCGGCAGATTCTTGATTCGGTTCGGTTCGGCAACTAACGAGATAAAAATGATTGCTGGAGTGAATGAGGCGGATAAACGGTGCTCCTGCCTCGGCTCTCGCGGTGTTTAACGAGATATAAGATGATGTAAATTATTCAGATTCATGTCGTTGCTGATTTGCTTCCCCGGCGCAAGATTACGAGAGAGAGAGAGAGAGAGAGAGAGAGAGAGAGAGAGAGAGAGAGAGAGAGAGAGAGAGAGAGAGAGAGAGAGAGAGAGAGAGAGAGAGAGAGAGAGAGAGAATAAATAAATAAATAAAAGCAGGAAAAATATCTTACATGAATTGTATAAATGTTGTACAGTTTAGTTAAGCATTAAATATTGATATGATATTGTTTATAGAGGGTTAGCAAGAGAGAGAGAGAGAGAGAGAGAGAGAGAGAGAGAGAGAGAGAGAGAGAGAGAGAGAGAGAGAGAGAGATAATATGTGCGTGTGTGGAGGAGAAAGGGAGTTAAGGTTGTAACAATTATACTAAATCAAATTCTCGACTTAGTATCATTGAACCCTCACCCACAGCCGGTTCTTGCCACCTTTACTGCACACACCTCTCCCTCTCTCCCTCCTTCCCTCACCCTCTCTCTCTCCACCAGCCTGCCAAGTTACCTGCCGCCCTTGCCAACCTCGCTACCTACCTTGATCCGTATACTGAAAGGCGCCGTGCTCCCTCAAGGTCTGTTTTCAAAGCCAGCAGGAACAGCTAACCGGGTTTTCTTCGCAGTGTTATTCTGCTGACTGTGTAATATTTGTTTTGACGATAACTATGATCATGGAAGTTTGTTGAATGCTTTTTATAATATTTATTTAGCGCACGCACACGCACACACACACACACAATGTCTTAATATAAAAGAGAAAAAACAAAGTAACAGAATAAAAGAGAGAGAGAGAGAGAGAGAGAGAGAGAGAGAGAGAGAGAGAGAGAGAGAGAGAGAGAGAGAGAGAGAGAGAGAGAGAGAGAGAGAGAGAGAGAGAGAGAGAGAGAGAGAATGATTATGTGCAATTTTAAGGATCTGGTTAGGTTAAGTTACTTGGGAGCTGCATCGTGGGTGGTGCAAGTGTGCGTGGGAGAGGGAGAGGGAGAGGGAGAGGGAGTGGGAGTGTGTGATATAAACGACTTGCCAGAAGAACTATTTGTAAACTATTTGGGGTGTGAAGACGTTACATAAACAAATACATAAATACAAATACATAAACACGAGAGAGAGAGAGAGAGAGAGAGAGAGAGAGAGAGAGAGAGAGAGAGAGAGAGAGAGAGAGAGAGAGAGAGAGAGAGAGAGAGACCGACCCAGGAGCATACTTTTCAAGCACTCAAGTGGACAGGACAAACAAACCAATTTCTCTCTCTCTCACTCACTCACTCACTCACTCACTCACTCACTTCACCACCACCATCACCACAACATCAGCTATAGCCACCAGTACACCATTGCGAGTGATAATTTGTGGTGCTGTGGAAATGAAGAGGCTGGTGATGATGGCGATGATGGTGATGATGGTGGTGATGTCGGGTTCTCAGATCACCTCAGCATCACAGAGAGTCAGCACGCCTTCACAGCACCAGTCAGGATATCAGTACAGATCACAACGCATTCCAATCTTCTTCTTCTTCTTCCTCCTTGTTCCCTCTCCTCTTCCTCATCATCATCCTTCATCTTCTTCCCTCCAAAAGATAACAATCTGTACCTCATTTTCTACTTCTATCTATCTTCACATCACATCAAAACCGTCTTATTTTTCCTTCCTTTTTTTTTCATATATAAAAAGGACCAACATTTATCCTATTTTTGTCTTTTTAATACCAAACATTAATTTGGGTGGTATTTAAATTGTAAGTGAGAAAAATGGTATGAAAAAAAATTGCTACATCGTACAAGAAAACGTTCATAGTTAACTGCTGGTCACTATCACTACTGTTATCATTATCACCACCACCACCACCACCACCACCACCACCACCACCATTTCAGTGATTAACCCCTTCGGTACTGGGACGCACTTTTACCTTGAGTTTTGGGTGTGATTAGACGATTTTACTGACATTGGGAAGGGTCTATAGAGCTCAGAAGATTAATGGCCAGTCTTCACTATTTTAATCCCACACAAGTTTCTGAAGCTGTATAGAATCACCAAATAGTAAGCAGGATGAAAATGAAAAAGTGTCAAGGTACTGTAGAAGGTTAAAACGCTAGAATTAGACGATAAAGGAAAGTCAAAACAAATACAACAATATAAACACAAATAAAAACTAGCATAAATGAAGATCTCAACATTAATTATAGATAACACAAAACTACTCAAAGATTATGAGTGATTATGTGAAGTCTAGCAAGTGTATCAAGTATCATCGTGTATCAGATAAGCACACCATGAAACTCAACACAAAAACATCAAAGTCCATAAGAGAAGCAGTAGCAATCATATTTAATCCCTTCTGTACCAAGTTTTTTTTTTTTTTATGCATTCTGCTTAGTATTTGGTGATTTTATGGAGCTGCAGAGACTTTTGTGGGGATTAAAATAGTGAAGTTTCAGTGCATTAATCTTCTGACCTCCATAGATCCTTCCTAATGTAAATGAAATGGTCTAATTAAAATATTGAAGACACCGTGCCTTTATCTTCTGACCTCCATAGACCATCTCTAATGTAATAAAATCGTCTAATCAAACCCAAACTCAAGGTAAAAAATGTTGCCAAGTACTGAAGGGGCTCATAATATATCGAGATTAATTAACTTAGCCCAGGTTTTCTATTTATGTTTTTCTTATTCTTCTTTTTATTATTATCATTATTATTCATGTCCTTCTTTCTTTTGTGTGGTTATTGGTACACACACACAAATAAATCACTTAATTTATGCATTTTGTCTTATTATCACCGTTATTATTATTATTATTCATTCCCTTCTTACATTTCATAGCCACTGGCACTCTCTCATTCACACACACACACACACACACACACACACACACACACACACACACACACACACACACACGACTAAAAAAAAAAAAACACATTCTCTCGACATCCTCAGCAAAAACAACAAAAATTTCACTTCATCAACACAACTTAACCACAAACAAAGCCTTACCAGCAACACATCATTAGCAAAGTAACACACAGTAACGCATACAAGCAGATGCAATAACAACACTGTGAACGAGAGACGAAGAGAGACTTGGGTTGGATGTAAAGTAGACAGTATGGTGTGGCTAGACAGACAGACAGACAGGCAGACGGGGAGACGTAGACACACCCTGATGGCGCCTCATACCACACACAGCAGCCATTTAGAGACGGGGTGGCGGTGGCGGTGGCGGTAGTGGTAATGGTGGTGGTGGTGACTGTGGTTCATATTCTCAAACACTTCTACGCTTCACCTCCACTGGTGGAGGTGAAGTGTTTATTTAAATTTACACGAGTTTTTTTAAGGTGTTTTTACGGTTCTAGAGGCAGAGTGACAAGATTTCTATATTATTACCGGGAGAAACATTCTTGACAACCCTGCTGTGGCCTTGGAAAATAGTGGTGGTGAGAGAGGAAAGCGTTGTTAAGGAGTTTTTAAGGCAGTGACAAGATTTCTATATTATTACCAGGAGAAACACTCTTGACAGCCCTGCTAATCATCTCTGTCTGTGGCCTTAGAAAACAGTCGTGGTGAGAGAGGAAAGCGTTTTTAAGGAGTTTTTACTGTTCCAAAGGCAGTCGTGTTGAGAGTAAAGCGTTTTTAAGGTATTTTTACGGTTCTAACGGCAAAATGACAAGATTTCTATCATTATTACCACGAGAAACACTCTTGAAAACCACGTTAATCATCTCTGTGGCTTTGAAAATAGTCGTGGTGAGAGAGCAAAGCGTTTCTCAATACAGTCCTATATATAGAGAGAGACTGGGAGTAAGAAAGACAGAGAGATTAAAAGTTTCCATTGACCGAAGCGTTAAGTAATACAGTGTCGGGCAAGGTAGTAATTTATCAACCTGTGAGTTAAAAAGAGATGATAAAAAGTGATAGAAAAACACAAGACAGCACCTGATAATGTTCCCAACGCCAGATTATTAGATTTGGCAGGTGTTCAAGAAGCGATGCCCGAGGATGATTTACCTGGATTCCTCTCTCTCTCTCTCTCTCTCTCTCTCTCTCTCTCTCTCTCTAAAACATGGTAACACACCCACAACAGGAGTTAAGTATTTAATTAGTGGGCAGATAACACACGCTCTCTCTCTCTCTCTCTCTCACACACACACACACACACACACACACACACACACACACACGGACACTAAGCCGAAACCGAACACCAGAGTACACAGATTAATGATAAAAAAATAAACATGAGTAAGAAGAAGCTTAGTCCCTTACATGTCTTCACCACCACCATCACCACCACAACCACAACCACCACCACCACCACGACTCCTTGTTCTTTCTTTCTTTCTCTTTTTCTCCGCCATGACAAAAAAAAAAAAAGTAAGAAAAGATAGAAATAAAGTAAGGTATTTTGAAGGTATGGTTCAAAAGTAGAGAATGTTTTACTTTTACTGTTACTACTACTACTACTACTACTATTACTACTACTACTACTACTACTACTACTACTACTACTCTTACTCTTACTACTACTACTACTACTACTACTACTACTACTACTACTACTACTGCTACTGCTACTGCTCCTGCTCCTACTCCTCCTCCTCCTCCTCCTCTTCCTAATACTACTACCACTACTACTACTACTACTACTACCACCACCACCACCACCACCACCACCACCCAATCACTGTTGCCAATTCCCTCGTTTAATAAAGGGGGAGTTCATTACACTAATTACGCCCCAAAGAGCATCCTGCCAAAGACCCAAATTGACTTAATCGAAACACCTGACTATCTAACCCAACACTCACTCTCTCTCTCTCTCTCTCTCTCTCTCTCTCTCTGTGCGGCAAGACCAACACTACCACCGCCACTTCAATGCTTAATGAATTAATTAAATGAGAGAGAGAGAGAGAGAGAGAGAGAGAGAGAGAGAGAGAGAGAGAGAGAGAGAGAGAGAGAGAGAGAGAGAGAGAGAGAGAGAGATTGATGTCTTTATTGGCCTTTAACTTTTTTTTTAAGTATATTTACATAAGATGGATATAACAGCATTAATCAGGTCAGGTCTGTTAAGCCGAGGCTTTTTACAGACCGGTTGAATTACCTAAGAAAAAAAAAATACACGCCAGTGTTACACTAAGAGCTTTTGTATATACTCCAATGTTAATCACAAATCATACAAACACATATGTACAAATACACACACACACACACACACACACACACACACACACACACACACACACACACACACACACACACATTCTACATATATAGAATTACATACATAATCTACATATACATATGAAAATACACACAAGTTCATGATAAACATAATTATCTGAATATATAAAGAAACACAAACAACCATATCCATATATCCGCATAAAGTACAGACAGATGGGTATGCTTATACAAACCCACCAACACACTCCCATACCCATAAGTATATGCATGGAAATACACATCTATACACGCCTACGTACATAACTACATAGATGTTAACATGTATACATAAATACTTCATATATACGCACATACATTAGACAAATTTCACATATTATCATGTGCACACAAGCATGTAAACGTAATCATAATATAACTCAGCCTTCATATCTAACAAATATATAAGATTTTATTTTTGTTTTAAGTAAATTAATAGAATTTATGGATTTAATGTCTTGATGAAGGTTATTCCAATTCCACACGCCTCTCACACTAACACTTCGTTGGTCATGAACAGTTCTACACTGGGGTATCTTTAAATCCGTTGGTCTTCTTGTGTTAATATGTGAGGGAAACTCAAAAGTAGTGTTTACAGGAGAGAGAGAGAGAGAGAGAGAGAGAGAGAGAGAGAGAGAGAGAGAGAGAGAGAGAGAGAGAGAGAGAGAGTGAGTGTGTGTGTGTGTGTGTGTGTGTGTGTGTGTGTGTGTGTGTGTGTGTGTGTGTGTGTGTGTGTGTGTGTGTGTGTGTGTGTGTGTGTGTGTGTGTGTGTGTGTGAACGATTACCAAGTCTTCGGGGTAGCTGATCCTCAAATCATCCAGGTTCTCTCAGATCCAATTACTGTTATCCAGCCTAGCTACTTATTATCTCTCTCTCTCTCTCTCTCTCTCTCTCTCTCTCTCTCTCTCTCTCTCTCTCTCTCTCTCTCTCTCTCTCAATTAACGCTGGGAAAGTAACGTGATATAAACCTGTGTTATTCTGTTACGTTACTCTCTCTCTCTCTCTCTCTCTCTCTCTCTCTCTCTCTCTCTCTCTCTCTCTAAATGTTTTCTAAAGGTAAGTGTTCTCTAATGGTTTTCTAAAGGTAAGGGTTTCTCATAGTTTTCTTTCCCACACACAAAGCTCAGCCAAACCCAACCAGTGTTCGCTGTCACACTGAGCGCTATCCACCCAACACGGCCACCTATCAGTGTTTTGGTGGTTTTTTTTTTTTTCCTTTTTTTTTATCCATTTTTGTTCTATTGTTTTCTTCGTTATATTTATTTTCCTTTGTTCTCCTCTCTTCTTTTTT
>NC_059269.1:11181128-11183628 GCF_017591435.1 Portunus trituberculatus | reverse complement strand
GTATTGGATCGGCATTCAGCTAACCCCGGCGGTGTTCACTTATTCAAACACTGACTTATAGCATTCTGTTACCCCTAATAAAAGCTTTAGGTTCTTTTTCTTCTCCCTCTCTCTCGTAAATTTCAACACTCGATCTATCTTCCAATTTGTGGCTTTCTCTTTCTCATTCTCTTTACTCTAAAAACTTGACTCATTACTTAATTTCTTTTTTTTTATCGTGGTCTTAAATTCATACTTATTTTTTCTCTTTCTAACAGGTGGGTATTCAATTTCTCCTAAGTGCTAGTCAATATACAACACTTAAGCGTCTTTTATCTCTGCTATGTTCTAACTACATTAACTCTTCGCCTGCCACACCTTAACCTCAAGCTTAACTAACCCCTTCAGTACCAGGACACGTTTTAATATTGATTCTCCTTACTATTTGGTGATTTTATACAGCTTCAGACACTTGTGTGGGGATCAAAATAGTGAAGACTCTAGCCACTAATCTTCTGACCTCCATGGACAGTTCATAATGTAAATAAAATCGTCTAATCATACACAAAACCCAAGGCAAAAAATCGTTCCACTACTGAAGGAGTTAATATAAATGATTAGCTACCACTGCCATCATTATAAGAGCATAAGCTGTAGCATTTGAGCATTTAAACCCCCTTCAGTACTGAGACGGATTTTTATCACGAGTTTTGAGTAGGATTAGACGGTTTTATTTCCACTAGCAATGGTTTATGGAGGTCAGAAGATTAATAGCCAAAATTTTCACTATCTTATTCCCCCCCCCCCCAATGAGTTCTGAAACTGTATAAAATCATCAATAGTCAGCAGAATAAATATGGGAACGTGTCATCGCCGTCATGGTATTGAAGGGTTAATCTCAGTATCAGTAACGTGTCAGTTTCTAAATTCTCGCGTGTTGTCTTTGGTGTGATCTCGGTAATCTGTGGCGTTGTAAAATGTTCGTGGTGATTATCTTCTGTCAATCTTAGTTATCAGCTGGGATTTTCTTTCCTTATAGTTTTTGTGTGAATAATTTATCTTTAATCTTGGAAAATCTCTCTCTCTCTCTCTCTCTCTCTCTCTCTCTCTCTCTCTCTCTCTCTCTCTCTCTCTCACATTAATTAAAATTCACAATAAAGAAAAGTAAAAGATATAAAACAACAGGCTCTCTCTCTCTCTCTCTCTCTCTCTCTCTCTCTCTCTCTCTCTCTCTCTCTCTGATATTTACACCGTCGATTAACTCTTCCTTACCTCTGGCTGCCACTCAATCTAACTCAAGTATCAGCCACGCATTATCTTATCTGCCACTCCATTTATCACACTCACCGGTGCAGAAAACCTTTGTTCATATCACTATTAACCCTTCTGAGTGTCCTGTTACATTGCTCACTCCCTCACTCGCTCCTGTACCTGCTTTGTCCCTCCTTCATGTTCCCTTGTGTTCCTTATCTAGCAGTAAGCTCGTGTGTGTGTGTGTGTGTGTGTGTGTGTGTGTGTGTGTGTGTGTGTGTGTGTGTGTGTGTGTGTGTGTGTGTGTGTGTGTGTGTGTGTGTGTGTGTGTGTGTGTGTGTGTGTGATCATTAGGTCAGTTCAATGATCATAAAGTGCTTTACTATTATGCTTAGTATCTCTCTCTCTCTCTCTCTCTCTCTCTCTCTCTCTCTCTCTCTCTCTCTCTCTCCATTTTTTCTAATCTTTCTTTCCTTCCCCTCTTCTCTCCTCTCTTCCCTTGTCTTTCCCTCCTCCACCCTTCATTATCTTCTCCAGACTTACATCTAACTTTTCCCACATCTTCCCATCCCTCCCTCCCTTCTCTCTCTCTCCTTTGTCCTCTTCCAACTTCCCTTCCTTCCTTTCTCCCTCCTTCCCTCCTCTCATATCTTGTCTTCCCTTCTTTTTCCCTTCCTTCTCATTCCTCTAACACATTCACTTAATTTCACTCCCCTTCCCTTTCTCTCCTGCAGTGTGTTCTAATTTTCCTTTCGTCCTTCCTTCCTCTTTATCTTGCCAGCCCTTCCCGGCCCTTCACATTCATTCTCCTTCTCTCTCTCTGCACTTAATTTCACTTTGGTCCCCTTCCTTCCTTTCCCAGAGCAGGCGAGGCAGTGAACAGCAGGGATATGAATAATAGGGATGTGAAATTGGCTAGTGGCTATACTGCGGCTCATCTGTCCTATGCAGTGTACCTGAGTCACGGGTGTTATTGAGAGGGTGTTGTTTGTTGAGAGAGAGAGAGAGAGAGAGAGAGAGAGAGAGAGAGAGAGAGAGAGAGAGAGAGAGAGAGAGAGAGAGAGAGAGAGAGAGAGAGAGAGAGAGAGAGAGAGAGAGAGAGAGAGAGAGAGAGAGTGGAATAATCGTGGTTCTGGGGTGCTTTTAGGGAATAATTGACGTTCAGGGATGATTTTTAGGGTATAATTGTGACGCTGGGGTGTTTTGAGGCAATAATCCTGGTTCTGGGGTCCTTTTTAGGGAATAAATTTAAGTCTGGGGTGTTTTTGAG
>NC_059269.1:11163628-11173628 GCF_017591435.1 Portunus trituberculatus | reverse complement strand
TGGAGTGTGTGTGTGTGTGTGTGTGTGTGTGTGTGTGTGTGTGTGTGTGTGTGTGTGTGTGTGTGTGTGTGTGTGTGTGTGTGTGTGTGTGTGTTTTAATCTTTTATATAATACGCGAGATTTCATTACTCTTATTACTAAATGTATGAAAAAATAGATTAAACAAAACCTGAATATCAAGTTATTATTATTATTATTATTATTATTATTATCATTATCATTATTGTTGTAGTTATTGTATTATTTTTCTCATTTATTCATTTTTTAACTTCTTTTCGTCTTTATTCTCTTATTTTCAACATTTTACTACAATTTTCCAGAGAGAGAGAGAGAGAGAGAGAGAGAGAGAGAGAGAGAGAGAGAGAGAAAATGCATTCCTATTATGTATTATTTCCTCCACATAAAATTTAAACATCTTCTTTACTTCTCTTTTACGAGCATTATATATTTTCTGGTTATTTCATTAAACATCTCACTTCCTGCACGTGGAGGAGGAGGAGGAGGAGGAGGAGGAGGAGGAGGAGGAGGAGGAGGAGGAGGAGGAGGAGGAGGAGGAGGCAATGAAAGAAGTATAGGAATTGAAGTAGAAAATTAAATGATAGAATAAGAATGATAAGCTGGATCAGAGAGAGAGAGAGAGAGAGAGAGAGAGAGAGAGAGAGAGAGAGAGAGAGAGAGAGAGAGAGAGAGAGAGAGAGAGAGAGAGAGAGAGAGAGAGAGAGTTTTACACTGTCATGCTCATTCATCACGTTCTTCTCCTTCTTGGTTCATGCTTATCACCACCTCACATGACTCAACTTTAGATTAACCTCTAAAAAAAATAAATAAAATAAAAAAAAAGAAAGAAAAGAAAAAAATTGGGTTGGTATATTCTTAAAGCAGTGTTCTTTGTCAGTTCTAATTCGTGGTATTGCTTATATAAAATTCTTACGATTCAGTTTGATGTATGGAAGTGACTCTAGGCTTGTCTGTCTATCTAGAAAAAAAAAAAAAAAAAAAAAGGAAAAAGGAAAACTGGGTTGGTATATTCTTAAAGCAGTGTTCTTTGTTAATTCTAGTTCGTGGTACTGCTTATATAAAACCATGCGATTCAGTTTCACGTAAAGAAATGACTCCAGCCTGTCTATCTCGGAAAAAAAATTGGTTTACATATTTTTAAAGCGGTGCTCTTTGTCAGTTCTGGTTCGTGGTACTGCTTATATAAAACTCAGCGATTGAGTTTCACGTATGGAAATGACTAGGCGGATTTCACTTATAAAGAACCTGTTTTTTTATTGTGGTGAACATGTTGAGCGTATCTAATCTTACAAATAGCCTTTCTTTTTTTTCTCATATATATTTTTGAAGATATTATAAGCCACTGGTTCATTGACACATTACCATTAAGAGAAGCCATATTGTAAATTTCCACTGTAGTTTACATTTTCTTCTAATTTTCCCTTATACATGGACAATTTCTTTTAACCTTCAATCTTGACTGACTATAAGCAGATGAGAATGCTAGTGACGGAGGAAGAACACAAAACAATAGTATAAACAGCACATTAATCAGCTTCCATCACACTTAACTCCTTCAGCGCTGTGCCACATTTCTACCATGAGTTTTGGGTATGATTAGACACTTTTCTCTTTGGAGGTCAGAAGATTAAAGGCCACTTCACTATAATATCTATATAAGTTTTTGAAGCTGTAGAAAATCGTCAGTAAGCAGAATGAATAAGGAAACGTGGAATGGTACTGAAAGGGTTAAAGATGACGAAGTGAATGAGAAAAAAGTAATAAAGATGCTACGAGAAATATGAAGGATGAGGGGAAAAATAATGTTAAAAAAATAGAGTATCATAATATATTTACTTCCATCATAGACTATACCTGGTTTAATTAACACGGCGAGACATCACACCTGCACACACCTTTCCCACAACTTACCTGTACATCTTAACCACCTGTTAGAAAAATAATAATGCCACAATAGACGAAAGTATGAATGGGCTTAACGTGGCGAGACATCACACCTGCACACACCTTTCGCGCACCTTACCTGTACACCTTAATCACCTGTTTGAAAAATAATAATGGCACAATAGACGAAAATATAATGGTAGTTAATAATTATCGTTTTTTCCTGAGCTACCTCCCGCTACCTCCACCTCCATCTCCCTCTCCCTCTCTCTCTCTCTCTGCCCTAATCGGCTCTATACCTCAAAGGACCAATTAAACTTTATCCCTCCTCTCTCCCCCCCTCCCTCTTCCTCCCTCGTCTTCCCTCACCTTCCGAATTACACCCTTCAAACCTTCCCTCCTCTCCCTCCCCTACGACCCTCCCTCCCCCTGCCATACATCCCTGCCGCCCCCTGCCACTAATTACTGATAGTTTCTAATGCTGTGTTTCCGCCAGGCTGTCAATGAACTCCAGTGTTTATTCAGCAGTGTTTTGCCAGCCTAATCAGGTACCGGAAATAGAGTTACGGAATCACGGACAGGTAGGGAGGGGGAGAGGGAGAGAGGGGGAGAGGGAGATAGGGGTAAGGGGAGGAGAGGGAGAGGGAGAGGATGACGGGGTAGAGAGACTAGGGAGTGAAAGGGAGAGGGAGTGAGAGAATGGGAGGGCTATGTGTTGTGTGGGGATGTGCTGGCTCGCTCGCTCTCTCTCTCTCTCTCTCTCTCTCTCTCTCTCTCTCTCTCTCTCTCTCTCTCTCAAACTTCATTTACTCAGAATGCGTCATGCTCCTTCTCTCACCCACCACCACCACCACCACCACCACCACAACCATCACCGCCGCCGCCGCCGCTCCCAGCTCCTCCAGCCTCCCCCCCCCCTCTCCGTGGGTCTCGAGTGGCACTTGAGCCGCCCCTCCACACTGCTTGAGTTGCTCTCGAGTGCCAATTGGTTGACACTCACGAGAGAGCCACTCCGACTAAAATTATGAGTGCGAGTGTTTTCTTTTAAGTCTCTCTCTCTCTCTCTCTCTCTCTCTCTCTCTCTCTCTCTCTCTCGTGCAGTGTGTGTGGTTTATGATGCTGTCGATATCATTAAAATTTGTGAGCGAGAGAGAGAGAGAGAGAGAGAGAGAGAGAGAGAGAGAGAGAGAGAGAGAATTTAAGAGCGCACCTAAGCGTTAAGATTGCAAATTACTATGATGGGACAAGAAGACATCATCCCATCCACTCTCTCTCTCTCTCTCTCTCTCTCTCTCTCTCTCTCTCTCTCTCTCTCTGAATAGGAACATGTAAACAAATTCCTTTCAATATCACTAACTCTTCATAATCTAAACACACACACACACACACACACACACACACACACACGTCATGATGTCCGTGACTCGATTCTCTTCTCACGGATGTTGGGACTAAAATTAGCGAGAGAGAGAGAGAGAGAGAGAGAGAGAGAGAGAGAGAGAGAGAGAGAGAGAGAGAGAGAGAGAGGAGAGGAGAGGAGAGGAGAGGAGAGAGGAGAGAGAGAGGAGAGGAGAGGAGAGGAGAGAGGAGAGGAGAGGAGAGAGAGAGAGAGAGAGAGAGGAGAGAGAGAGAGAGAGGAGAGAGAGAGAAGAGAAGAGAGAGAAGAGAGAGAACAGAACAGAACAGAAAGGCAAGGCAAGGCAAGGTATGGTAAGAGAGAGAGAGAGAGAGAGAGAGAGAGAGAGAGAGAGAGAGAGAGAGAGAGAGAGAGAGAGAGAGAGAGAGAGAGAGAGAGAGAGAGAGAGAGAGAGAGAGAGAGGTAAGCAAATAGGCAGGTAAACAGACAAGAGGGCAGACAAGTAGACAGGAGTGAAATCGGTAGGCTGAGAGTAATAGTAGGCTGGGGAAGGCTAAACCAGACCTATCTACCTAACAAACCTCCTCCTCCTCCTCCTCCTCCTCCTCCTCCTCCTCCTCCTCCTCCTCCTCCTCTTTCGTGGTCCAGTCCGGTATTTCCCTTCGATGGTATCTCGGCTCCCAGGTACCACTTTTGTAGGGGGGGATGAGGCGGGACTGTAGGAGGGGGTGAGGGGGGAGGGCCTAGATGGTTGGGGAATGGGTGGGGTATTGAAGGTTACTGGGTAGATCGTGGGTATATACTGGTAGTGGATTTTATGGCACGGGTGGGTAAGTGGGCAAGTGGTGAGTGGGTGAGTATAGGTGGGTAGGTTGGTATTGAGTGGATATTTACATGGGTATCCACTTTTAGACTCTTGGATGGGTGTGTGGTTTGGGTGTCCATCTGTGTCGGCGTGGGTGTGGGTGAATTGGGTGTCCATGTGTGTGAGCGTGGGTGTGGGTGAATGAGAGTCTAGCCCCACACTTACACCTAACGAAACCCCACCTCAATTTCAACCCATACTCAACCTAACCTAACCAAACTTGGCCTAACGTAATATAACTTAAATAAACCTAACCAAACTTAACCTAACCCAACCCGACCAAACCCAATTTCACCTCACCTCACCTCACCTCACCTCACCACTCACACACTCATTGCCTACTCCTCTACCTGTCTCCCACACCGCCATTACTCAAAGAAAGGCTGTATATTTAAAGCTACACAAGTTTTAAATGTCTTTTTTACGGTTCGAGTGACAGATTAACAGGATTTATACGTCTTTGGAACCCGGCAAATCACCCGTGTGGCGTTTCAAAGTAGTTGTGGTGAGAGAAGGAAGAGTTTTAATAAGGATCTAAATCCCTCAAAGTAACCCAACCTTTGCCTTACTTTACCTATCCTTCCCTTGCCTTGCCTTACCTTACCTTACCTTCCCATACCTTCCCTTGCCTTGCCTTGCCATACCTTACCTTACCTTACCTAAACCAGACTTATCCAATCCAACCTAACTTAACCTTTTAAAAATCACACGAACGAGAGAGAGAGAGAGAGAGAGAGAGAGAGAGAGAGAGAGAGAGAGAGAGAGAGAGAGATTTCATTATAGCACGGTATTATGAGGAGTGAAAAGCATTCCTGTCACATTGCCGCACGCGACAGGAGGAGGAGGAGGAGGAGGAGGAGGAGGAGGAGGAGGAGGAGGAGGAGGAGGAGGAGGAGGAGGAGGAGGAGGAGGGAAGGAGAAGGAGAAGGAGAAGGAGATGAAGGATAAGGAGAAGGAAGAGGAGGAGGAGGAGAAAGAGGAGGAGGAGGAGAAAGAGAAGGAGGAGAAAACTGGGTGAAGGAGAAAAAAATGAAAGAAGAATAAGGAAAAGAATGTATTTAGAACGAGAGAGAGAGAGAGAGAGAGAGAGAGAGAGAGAGAGAGAGAGAGAGAGAGAGAGAGATTAATTTTCTACAAGCACGAAATTACAACCATATAATCGACATTCCTACCATTCCTATTACCACTCCAGCCTGTTCAGTTATTCCCATATTCCCAACCATTCCAAGTCTGCAATTCCCGCCCCTCCTAGTTCACGTATGGAGAGAAAATGTAGTAGTAGTAGTAGTA
The DNA here is from genome assembly GCF_017591435.1 of Portunus trituberculatus. Classification (NCBI taxonomy): domain Eukaryota; kingdom Metazoa; phylum Arthropoda; class Malacostraca; order Decapoda; family Portunidae; genus Portunus; species Portunus trituberculatus. Next base: position 11,168,214 of record NC_059269.1, on the reverse strand, counting down.
GTAGTAGTAGTAGTAGTAGTAGTAGTAGTAGTAGTAGTAGTAGTAGTAGTAGCGAAACCTATCAAAATACAAATAAATAAATAAATAAAAATGAATAAAAACAAGCATATATAAGTCCCATTACTACACCGACCACCACCACCACCACCACCACCACCACCACCACCACCACCACCACCACCCGAGAGATGATAGACGGAGGAAAGATAACAATGGTCAGTTAGTCCTTGGCATTTCCTTCTCTATTCTCTTCACGTTAAAGAAGAAGAAGAAGAAGAAGAAGAAGAAGAAGAAGAAGAAGAAGAAGAAGAAGAAGAAGAAGAAGAAGAAGAAGAAGAAGAAGAAGAAGAAAAGAACAACAACAACAAGAGCAAGAACAAGAAAAAGAACAAAAACAAGAACAGGAGGAGGAGGAGGAGGAGGAGGAGGAAAAGAGATAAGGAATGTATGCCAAGTAAATTTAATATGAAGGTCCGCATCACCACCACCACCACTGCCTTTCCTAATAACAATGATAATAATAATGGTGACATACATACATACACACACACACAAAAAAAAAAGACTAATACGTATCATTATGAGGAAAATTATATGATTCAGGAGAGGAGTTTAAAAATTATAGCTATTATTATCATTGGTGGTGGTGGTGGTGGTGGTGGTGGTGGTGGTGGTGGTGGTGGTGGTGGTGGTTAGCAAGAACGTGTGAAGAGAAAAAGAAAGCAAAGAAACAAATGAAATATAACACTCTTTCTCACACCACATTCCTCCTCCTCCTCCTCCTCCTCCTCCTCCACCAATCAGCAGCCTTTCACCTCTTCCACACACACACACACACACACACACACACACACACACACACACACACACACACACACACACACACACACACTTGGTTTCATTACTGCAACGCCACTGGACTAATTCTCTCTCTCTCTCTCTCTCTCTCTCTCTCTCTCTCTCTCTCTCTCTGGCTGTTAAGGAGACGAGACCAAGAGCGAGAGAGAGAGAGAGAGAGAGAGAGAGAGAGAGAGAGAGAGAGAGAGAGAGAGAGAGAGAGAGAGAGAGAGAGAGAGAGAGAGCAAAGGTCGTAAAAAGACTAATAATAATAAATAGTGACTTTGAACACTTTTGCAATCGAGTTTACACACTTTTACTGCGTCAGGTGGGGAGCAATAGTAATAATTTGCATTTTTATTCCCTCTTATTGTTCTCCGGATTATTCCTTCGCCCCACACACACACACACACACACACACACACACACACACACACACACACACACAGCATAATAATTTGAGGAACACATTACACGCCTCCTTGTTTCTCATCATTGTGTTTCTAGCTGACCTTTTCACACGCCTTACACTTGCAACACACACATACACACACACACACACACACACACACACACACACACACACACACACACACACACAAAGGTCAGTTAGGAAGGTAACTTTTTATCTTTTCCTTTCTTTTTACTACTGTTTTTATCTTTCATTCATACTCTCTCTCTCTCTCTCTCTCTCTCTCTCTCTCTCTCTCTCTCTTTCAACCCTTCCCTTCTAATCTTCCTCCTTCCTCTATACATTCCGTCCCTCTTTCCTTCCTTACTTACCCACCTTACCCCCCGTCTCTCTCTCTCTCTCCTTCCCTTCCCTTCCCTGCCCTCTCCCACCTTCTCCCTCCCATTACTCTCCTTTCACCCTGTATTTTCTTGGTCTTACCTCGCTCTGCCCTTCCCTCGCTGAGTTACGGCGGACACAGGCCCCACAATTCTTTCGCCTCCTTACCTGCAAGACAAGCAAGAAAATAAATAAATAAGAGAGGAGAAAGAGAGCGAGCTATGTAAAAAATATGAGCTTGCACAGTAGTAGTGATAGGAGGAGGAGGAGGAGGAGGAGGAGGAGGAGGAGGAGGAGGAGGAGGAGGAGGAGGAGGAGGAGGAGGAGGAGGAAAAAATGAGCGTTTTGACAAATGTATTAACAGGTGATACAAAGCTATGTTATTGCTATTTTTCTAGAGTATAATGTCTCTTAAACACGCACACGCACACGCACGCACACACACACACACACACACACACACACACACACACACACGATACCAGTTGGCCCAATAACCTTTTCCAGAAACTGAGGGAAAAAATAAACGAGATAAACAGGATGGTTGAGAGAGAGAGAGAGAGAGAGAGAGAGAGAGAGAGAGAGAGAGAGAGAGAGAGAGAGAGAGAGAGAGAGAGAGAGAGAGAGAGAGAGAGAGAGAGAGAGACTAACCCCAATAACTTTCCATATAAAACACAAAACAAAGCAAAAAACAACAAAAACAACCACAATATACAAAAATTAACAAACAATTACTTTTTCAACCGATTAGTCAACATTTAAAATAATTCTTCAGTATTTCTTTTTCTTCTTCTTCTTCTTCTTCTTCTTCTTCTTCTTCTTCTTCTTCTTCTTCTCCTCCTCCTATCACATCTTTGAATTTCTCTCCCTGTGCCCTCTTGTTTTCCTTCCTTGAACCCTAGTGTCCTTCAGCCTCTAAACTCGTAGAATCTTTAGTGGCAGAAATAGATAGACACACAGATAGCCTCGTTAGGTCCAGTGAGGCTGTTGCTGTCTCTCCTTTCCTTTGTATTCCTTTGTATTCCTCCTCCTCCTTTCAGAGTCCTTCAACCTCTAACACGTAGAACCTGTACTGGTAGAATAGGCAGACCCTCGTTAGGCCCAGTTTTATGTAATGGTAGAGCTAGAATAGGTACACAGACAGCCTCGTTAAGCCCAGTAGTACACACAGACAGCCTCATTAAGCCCAGTAGTATGTGGTAGAACTAGAACAGACACACAGACAGCCTCATTAGATCCAGCAGTGGTGTTGGTGTGTGTTCTTTCCTTTGTATTCCTTTGTATCCCTCTTGTGCCTCCAGCTTCCCACGTGGCCGGCTCTGTGCTTCGTTACTGGTGTCTGGCAATCAATGGGAGCGGCAAAGCAAGTGGAATATCGGAAATCGGCCTCGAGGTTTAGCTGCTGCCAATACGGACGAGCCGGGCTAAGGGGTGATGGTGGAGGGGGAAAGGTTGCACGCTGGGAGAGGAAGGGAGAGTAACAATAACACAAGGAGAGTGGTAGGGTTGAAAGAGTAAAGATTGTTGGTGCTCTCTCTCTCTCTCTCTCTCTCTCTCTCTCTCTCTCTCTCTCTCTCTCTCTCTCTCTCTCCATTTTACAATTGATATTTCGAAAGTTATTTTCATGTATAGTCTTCAATTTTTAGTATTCATAATTAGCAGATAAAATGTCTTATAATTCTCTAACTCATATTTATTTATTGTCATCATTATTCTTATTTCTACAACCCTTCAAATTTCAAACTAGAATAGGAACACTCATTACAACTACTATTACTTGAATATATAACTACTACTACTACTACTACTACTACTACCACAGTCTCTCAGCTCCCTCCTTCCCTCCAAAAATCAACAACAAAAAAAAAACTCATTACAACCACTGCTTCTTAATACACAACCCTCCTTCATAACATTCTTCTTCAGAACACAACAACAACAACTACAACTACTACTACTACTACAGTTCCTCAGCTCACTCCCTCCCAGCCTCGGCCACTTGCAAGCCCTCTATGCATAACAAACATAAATCGATTAATGACCAGTCCAGCCATTGTTATGTACGTGTGGTTTCACTTTGCATAATCACCTGCCTGCCTGTCTACCGTGTGCTGTGTGTGTGTGTGTGTGGTAGTAGTAGTAGTAGTAGTAGTAGTAGTAGTAGTAGTAGTAGTAGTAGTAGTAGTAGTAGTAGTAGTAGTAGTATAGAAAATAAAACGTAATATGGCGAGGAAAGCAAACATTTTAGCCCCATTAACATAGAAACTTCATCCCAAACACACACACACACACACACACACACACACACACACACACACGAAAGAGACAGAGCACGGAGGATGGAACAAAGGTGCATTACAGAGGTTACGAGTAGGAGGAGGAGGAGGAGGAGGAGGAGGAGGAGGAGGAGGAGGAGGAGGAGGAGGAGGAGGAGGAGGAGGAGGAGGAGGAGGAGGAGGAGGAGGAGGAGGAGCCCTGCAATAATCCCCAAGTCAGTCCCTTAATCCCCGCTCCACCACCTACTTATGAGCGGAATTAACACGATCAAAGGATTGGAGGCGGCTGGTTCTGATATACAAACCATACTACTACTACTACTACTACTACTACTACTACTACTACTACTACTACTGTGATTGGTTTTCCTAGTAGTAGTGGTGGTAATGTTGGTTGTGGCCTTAGGTAACTGTTAAAGGTTAGTAGTAGTAGTAGTAGTAGTAGTAGTAGTAGTAGTAGTAGTAGTAGTAGTAGTAGTAGTAGTTTTTTTTTTCAAGTAACTAATAATATAAATCCATTTCTGCCCACACAGTAATCCAATCAGCACACAGGCACATACGCACACCCACACCCACACACACACACACACACACACACACACACACACACACACACATTTTCATTTTCCTTTCTTTCTCATTTTTTTGTGATTACTTTTCTGCCACCATAATCATGACTTCTG
>NC_059269.1:11146128-11156128 GCF_017591435.1 Portunus trituberculatus | reverse complement strand
ACGCCACGAGAGGATTTTGAGGGAAAGCTGGTGGTGGTGGAGGGAAGGACAGACTAGCAGGGGGCATACAAGTTTTGTTGAGTTGCCTTCCTTCTCTCTATCCTTCCTCCCTTTCCTTCTCCTCCCTTTACCTTCCTTCCCTCAATTGTCTCATCTCTTACCCATGTGCAGGCCCATCTCCTCCTCCTCCTCCTCCTTTGCCCTCTCACATCCTCTCTTCACTCAGCTTGTCAACTCTCTCTCTCTCTCTCTCTCTCTGAACAAAGACAGCTTCACAAATCGAGGTCACTTAATTTTGTTCTTTGTTTTATTTCATTCTATTGAACTTAACATCGAAAGACGATTACAGTGTTATCTCCTTCACTTCCTCTCATCTTCCTCCTCTTCCTCTTCTTCTTCGTGTGTCTTTTTCCGTTTTTCTTCACGTCCTGTCTGTCTTCCTCTTTCTGTTTGTGTTTTGAGTGTTTATTCTTTTATCTTTATCCTCCTCCTCCTCCTCCTCCTCCTCCTCCTCCTCCTTTTTAGCTTTCTATTTGTTGTTTTTATTGAGGTTTTTATTCCATTTTTCTTTCCTTTCCGATTTCTCTCTCTCTTCATTTTTTCTTCCTCCTCCTCCTCCTCCTCCTGCTATTTTTTTCCTCCACTCTCACGTTATGGCCTCTTTTCTGCCACTTTTTCTCCTCTCCTCCTCTTCCTCCTCAAATTTATTGCCTCCCTCCTCCTCTCAAACTTTCTCTCCATCCCTTTTACCTCTTGCTTCCTTCCTTCCTTCCTTCCTTTCTTCCCTCATTCCCTCCTTCCTTCCTTCCTTCAACCTTCCCTTTCTTTCTTTCTTTCATTCTTTCCTCTTCCAGTATCTTCACTCATTCCTCCTCCTCCTCCTCCTAGTAATGTATTCGCCTGAACTTTGCGAAAAATGAATAAATAAACGATAATAATTTTTGTAAGAGCGGAAGTGTTCGTAGAGAAGAGAGTTGTTGGCGAGGGTGATAAATTGGCTGGAAGGAACATGATTTACTGATGAACGGCTCCTCCACCACCACCACCACCACCACCACCACCACACCACTACTACTACTACTACTACTACTACTACTGGTGCTGCTAATTTTATTTTTCTTCCACCTTCAATTCTTAATGGTCTTGTCAGTTCTCTTGTCTATCTGTCGTTCACCTCTCTCTCTCTCTCTCTCTCTCTCTCTCTCTCTCTCTCTCGTTCGTTCGTTTCTCCTGCTTCAGTTCATTGGTTTAGTACGTCTTTATGAGAGAGAGAGAGAGAGAGAGAGAGAGAGAGAGAGAGAGAGAGAATCAGTTAATTTTTGCGTTTCTTATTTCTGATTCGATGGAGGAGGAGCTATAGTCATGAAGCGTAGTTGCGTTATCTCTCTCTCTCTCTCTCTCTCTCTCTCTCTCTCTCTCTCTCTCTCTCTCACAGCATCACATAATATACACATGTCACAATGCCACGTAGAACACAGAAAAGTTTGATATGTTCCTATATTGTCAATGCATATTTGCGCTTTGGCTTAAAGAACCTCTCTCTCTCTCTCTCTCTCTCTCTCTCTCTCTCTCTAACACAAACAATAGGCGAATACAAGCATATCGAACCGGAAAATCATGTTGCTCCACCCCGCCAACCAATTTATCACTTTTAACTCGCCAGCAAACACCCCGCGGCCGTGTATTGGCTGGCCCGGTGCTGCTGCCGCCCGCCGCCCGCTACTGGTGGTGGGGACGGGATGGGAGCACTGGGCGGGAGGGAAGCACCAGCGGGAGGAATTATGGCTTCAAAACACCTGACGACAAAATAATAAAACTTGTACAGGAAATAGTAATCATAAAGGAAGATTAGGTGGGCAAGGTGTGATGGCTGTGTGCTTACCTGACTGTTTTACCTGTCTACTTAAGCTACCTGTCTTGTCTCTCTCTCTCTCTCTCTCTCTCTCTCTCTCTCTCTCTCTCTCTCTCTCTCTGATGGACCACAACCAATATTTCTTTAAGCTACAATAAAGTATCGTCCGAGTAGATAAAGCACACACACACACACACACACACACACACACACACACACACACACACACACTAAAATATACGAGACAGGAACCCATAACACCAGTACGTGCCGTGTGTGTGTGTGTGTGTGTGTGTGTGTGTGTGTGTGTGTGTGTGTGTGTGTGTGTGTGTGTGTGTGTGTGTGTGTGTGTGTGTGTGTGTGTGTGTGTGAGCGGGGAAGCTGCCACATTCCATCCCAATCTTCCGTGTGTTTACTTCGTTCCGCTCTTCGACAGAGAGAGAGAGAGAGAGAGAGAGAGAGAGAGAGAGAGAGAGAGAGAGAGGCATCCGCTGTGGTAATCGTTCCCCTGTCATGTTTAGACTGCCAGCGATTCACACTATTATATATTTTCCTCTCCTTTTTTTTTTTATTATCACCAGCAAGGCACTCGCTCGTTTTATAAAAGGATATATTTGTCGGATATTCTGTAAAGTTAGACGCCATAAACATTAATCTTCAGGGTGTAAAGAATAGACTGTAAAAAAAAAGGACCACAAAAAATAAATGTAAAAAGATAGAGAGGGCGTGTAAAATTCCCTTGCTGTTAGAATAAATACGCAGCAAAGGCAATTAGACCAAACCGATAATATGATACAACACACCAAAACAAATAGACTGGTATTAACTGCTGAGAGAGAGAGAGAGAGAGAGAGAGAGAGAGAGAGAGAGAGAGAGAGAGAGAGAGAGAGAGAGAGAGTGTTGAACAAATACTAATAGATTTCTGACGCTGCCTGCCTGAATGTACAGGAAAACACACACACACACACACACACACACAAGGCTGCCGTGTAGGTCACTTCCCAGGGCGATAACATGAATGATCAATGAAGTATACTTGAGAGGATAAAGATAATGTGTTCAAAGGTTCAAACGCAGGCAGGCAGGAGGGATCGTGCCGGAGAGAAGAGGAGAGGCAGGGACGGGGCGCATTGTACGGCTGACAGTCCAAACCGGCGGGCGCTGCCTCCACCTAATTCTCCGCCACCCAAATTCTCCTACACGATCGCAAATCCTTCACCAGAGCCTTCAGTGCATATTGAATTACCTTCCATCTTAACCCAAACCCTTCGACCGCCTTGCGTATTTCCCACAGCGGGAAAAGACACAACAGTGGAAGCAGATGGAACAGAGGAAGGCAAAAAAAGGAAAGCGGCAACCTTTCCTGGTCCCAACGGTCGATATCCGCCCGCCTGGTCAGTGATGCCAACTAACAGAGCCGTGCTGGAGCGGAGGGCGGCCACCCAGACCCAGTACACCCAGTCACCCACCCTTCCACCTCCACGCTCCCTCCTTCCCTCCTCCACCTGTCTATCTTTGTCGTTCCCTCGCCTCTGTTTGACACTAAACCTGACGGACTGATGCACCCACTGGGAGAGCAACGCGGTATACTCGTCCGGCACCACCGCCACCACCCACAACAGCAGGGGGGAGGCGAGGAGCAGCAAGGCCGGTCACTCAGGAGGGGAGAGAGAGAAGGGGTCGGGGCCTGAGAGAACCTCGCTGCCTGGCGGGTTGGGCTGGGCTATGTTGGGCCTGGTTGGGCTGGCGGGAGGGCTGGTCGCAAATCAGAAGATGACACGCTCCAATCCAGAGCAATTAGCGAGTTGGACACAATTTGGTTATTTTGACAAGCGGGGGACGCCACGCGGCAGTTTAAATGGCGGGGTTCCCTCAACTAACTCGCTCCAACACACTCGATTTCACGCCTCGCCTCTTGATAGTCTCCAGCCGACTTGTGACGGAGGAGGAAGGAGAGGAAGTGGAGGAAGGAAGGGTGCGAGGTGTTGCCAATAGTGGGATGAGCAGCGCGCGGGGTGATAGCGTGCAAGCGACCGCTGATAACGCGATTTGGGGTCGAGTGGCAGCGATTTATCTCAATATCAGGTTTACCTTGAAAATTCGACGGGCGAGAGGCAACACACAATATCACAATATATTATTTTATTTGACGTGATTTAGCGGGCACGTTTTCTCTCTTTTTCACGCCTGCCTCGCGGGAAATATATAATGCATTGCTGTGACATCAAAGGTCTGTAATACTGAATGAACATTTTTGTTGTTTACAGTGGGAATAAAAACAATTACAAAAGTCGTGTTTTCACAGTGTTTTAGGGCCATGCATTTGTCAGGCAGTGAATGAACGATGGACTGCGGAATGAAGCGCGATAAAAAATGAGAGTTCCACAGCAAAACATTCATCACATAACATGATATTGTGAACAACGCGCTCACCTGGACCAGAAACACATAGACACGGGTTGCGCTGCACATCAAACACTGCTACCAACACTACTACTCATACATTATAACTCTTGTGCTGACACCTCCCACTCCCACCACCACTATACCGTCCCCTCCACTCTGCTACCCACCATAAGCTCTTTCACAGCCTCCAGCGTGTCATCACCATCACAGCTCTACGCAATCATCACAACAGCATACACTATCTATTCATTATTATTCCCTGTAGTAATGATATTCTCAGCAAAACTAACCTCTATAGGGAAACTGATCCTTCTGTGCATCTTTCTTAACCCCTTCAGTACCATGACGTGTTTTCATATTCATTCTGGTTACTATTTGGTGATTTTACACAGCTTCAGAAACTTATGTGGGGGTTAAAATGGAAAAATGGTAAAGATTAGCCATTAATCTTCTGACATACATAGACTCTTCCACACGTCAATAAAATGGTCTAATCACACTAAAAACCTTGGATAAAAATGTGTCCCAGTACTGAAGGGATTAATCTAGCATACAGATACAAACAAACACAGCTAGGTACAATATCCTTCTTTTCGTACCCTTCCTTCCCACTACACGCCTCCTCCTCCTCCAATCCTTCTCTAGTCACGCACTGAGTCTAATACCTACCTACTACAGCTACTACTAGTATTACCAAGCCTTACAAACCCTAGTCATGCCTCACCCTTCAACGCCCTTCCTCTTACGACCTTCAGTCATTCTCTACTTTACATACGCACGGACGCTTATCTAGCCACTTAGGACGTCGTGTCAATAGTGGTGGTGGTGGTGGTGGTGGTCTGAAGGAATTTGGTGTCCTATGGAGAAGAAGAAGAAGGAGGAGGAGGAGGAGGAGGAGGAGGAGGAGGAGGAGATTATAAAGAGGAGTGTGTATATTTGAGAGAAGGAAAGATTTAAGAGGGCGAAGAAATAGAGGAGGAGAAGTAGTGACATTCATCTCTTCTCATCTCTCTCTCTCTCTCTCTCTCTCTCTCTCTCTCTCAAGCATCCTAACCTCACCGCCACTTCAGCAGACCAGTAAGGAAAAACAAAACCACACACACACACACACACACACACACACACACACACACACACACACACACACACACACACACACACACACACACACACACACACACACACACACACACACACACACACACACAATTCCCTTGTCTAGTCTTTTCTTGTCGTTTTCTTCCTTCCCGCGGTTCAGAACTACAAGGAGGAGGAGGAGGACGAGGAGTGTGTGTGTGTGTGTGTGTGTGTGTGTGTGTGTGTGTGTGTGTGTGTGTGTGTGTGTGTGTGTGTGTGTGTGTACAAAGTTAAAGGGGGCTTAGCTATACCCCAGCCAGCCAGCTAGCTAGCTAGTCTCCATCCTAAAGTCCTCTTCCTCTTCCTCTTCCTCTTCCTCCTCCTCCCCCTCCTCCTTCTTTCTCCCTTCCTTCTCCTCTTCCTCCTCTCTTGCATCAACATTTTAAAACCGATAAAAACTTCCGGCCTGGCTCATCCTTAAACTTTATTGACATTCATCTCTCTCTCTCTCTCTCTCTCTCTCTCTCTCTCTCTCTCTCTCTCTCTCTCTCTCTCTCTCTCTCTCTGTTACTGCGCCAGCCAAGTCGTTACTGCGCCAGCCAAGTCGTTTTCCTCGTGTGTGTGTGTGTGTGTGTGTGTGTGTGTGTGTGTGTGTGTGTGTGTGTGTGTGTGTGTGTGTGTGTGTGTATTGCAAATACGTGGATCAGAAACAGAAAATAATGAAGGAATCTCTCTCTCTCTCTCTCTCTCTCTCTCTCTCTCTCTCTCACAACAAACAAGAAAATATAAATAAATCTGGTGTTAATTGAGAGAGAGAGAGAGAGAGAGAGAGAGAGAGAGAGAGAGAGAGAGAGAGAGAGAGAGAGAGAGAAATCATTCTCTATTCAATCTTGTTATTCAAGTTTTTTTTTTGTTTCTTTTTTTTCTTTGTCTTAATTCCTTCCCTGTTGCTCACTTGAATAAGAAGAGAGATAATGGAGGATATGCTGTCTCTCTCTCTCTCTCTCTCTCTCTCTCTCTCTCTCTCTCTCTCTCTCTCTCTCATTAATTAACCTCTTTATTACCTTCATCACCACTAACATCGTCATCTATCTCTCTTATTGAACCAGGCACAGAAAAAACAGACACTCGTGTTAATTGAGGTGTGCAAAAAATTTTCTCTCTCTCTCTCTCTCTCTCTCTCTCTCTCTCATTTATCTTAATCTGAATTAAAGAGAAGAAATTGTGTAAACTGAGACCAAATTAATAATCTTTTCTCATCTTCATTATTATTATCATTATCATCATTCTTATTACCAGACATGAGGTGAATATATTAAGATACTATCATTTCTTTTTTCTACTCTTTTTCTTCTCATCCTTCATTCCTCTTCTAACTAACATCCTTATTACTTTTTCCTCTCATTCATTTCCCGCCATCTTTACAACTTTACTCCTTCCTAACACCTTCACCATTACTTCATTAACCTGCTCAGTACCGTAACACCTTTAGAATTTGTGTACAATTAGACCATTTTATTGATATTAGGAAGAGTATATGGAGGTCAGAAGATTAATGGCCAAAGTCTTCACTATTTTAACCTCTTAAGTACTATGACACATTTTTACCTTCAGATTTATGTACAATTAGACGATTTTATTGATATTAGGAGGAGTATATGGAGGTCAGAAGATTAATGGCAATAGTCTTCAATATTTTAACCCCTTCGTTACTATGACACATTTTACCCTAAGATTTGTGTACAATTAAACGATTTTACCGACATTAGGAAGGGTCTATGGAAGTCAGATGATTATTAGCCACAACTTTCACTATTTTATTCCTCACATGAGTTTCTGAAGCTGTATAAATCACCAAATAGTTAGAAAAATAAATATGAAAACGCGTCTAGGTACTGAAGGGGTTAAAATCCTTCACTTCTTCCTAACCCCTTCACAGTTACCTCATTACCTCTTACCTGCACTGCCCAATAAATCATCACCATCATCACCGCCATTATCACCATCACTAAGTCTCACCTCGTCCATCGCTCATAATCCGACGGTGAGATATAAACAGAGAGAAAGAGAGAGAGAGAGAGAGAGAGAGAGAGAGAGAGAGAGAGAGAGAGAGAGAGAGGCAACCACGAAGCATTAAGTAATAGAATCACGTCACCTTGGGCCGGTTATCCTTCATTAGGGCGACGCAGCACCTTCAGGAAGAGAAGGAGGAGGAGGAGGAGGAGGAGGAGGAGGAGGAGGAGGAGGAGGAGGAGGAGGAGGAGGAGGAGGAGGAACGAGAACGAGAAGCATGATTAACCAGGCGAAAAAAGACGGAGGAGGAGGAGGAGGAGGAGGAGGAGGAGGAGGAGGAGGAGGAGGAGGAGGAGGAGGAGGAGGAGGAGGAGGAGGAGGAGGAGGAGGAGGAGGAGCAGAGGTAGTACTTCCGGACAATCACGTGGAGCCCTGGACAGGTAAGACAGGTAAGGCAACAGACAAGAAGCGAGACTGTCAGGTAGGTTGTGAGCGACGCCCCCTCACCCCCCTCAACCACCACCACCACCACCACCATCCATCTGTCCTGTTCCGCCACGCCATAACGCACCTGGGAAGAAGAAGGAGAGGAGGAGGAGGAGGAGGAGGAGGAGGAGGAGGAGGAGGAGGAGGAGGAGGAAGAAGAAGAAGAAGAAGAAGAAGAAGAAGAAGAAGAAGAAAGAAAAGAAAAACAAGAAAAAAGAGAAAAGAACAAGGAAAAAAAAGAAAAGAAAACAGAAAAAAGAAGAGTCAAGAGCAATGAAAATCGTGAACAATTACCACAAGAGGAAAATGTAACGTTAAAAATTGAAAAAGGAAAAAAAAAATAAAAAGAATATGAATGAAACAAATGTCACGATGATTAAAACTGTCTCTTTAACATAACATCAAAAAAGAGACAACCAGTATACGAGAAAAAATTTAAAAAGGATACATTTTAATATTTTTTCCTCACAGTGTTCAGACGAGCCATTAAACACACACACACACACACACACACACACACACACACACACACACACACACACACACATAATAATTAACTAAAAGCCTTGGCATGTTGAAAACTAAAACCTCTCTCTCTCTCTCTCTCTCTCTCTCTCTCTCTCTCTCTCTCTCTCTCTCTCTCTCAGCACATTACCTTTTTAACCCCTTCAGTACTGTTAGTTTTACCATGGTTTTAGTGTACGATTAGACCATTTTACTGACATCAGGAAGGGTCTATGGAGGTAAGAAGATTAACAGCCAGCAGGTCTTCACTATTTCAATCCCCACATAAGTTTGTGAAGCTGTATAAAATCAAATAGTAAGCTAAATGAATATGGAAACGCGGCATGGTACTGAAGGGGTTAACCATTAATCAATAAAAGTTCACTCGTCCATCACAGAAACGTTTTATCATTTCCAAACAGCAAAACTAATTTCCTATTTGTTAACTTATTAATGACACAGGGAGAACACAACATGACTTTTAACAACCTACTAATTATCACAGTCATTAGGTAGTCGCATTATGATTATTATGGTAATTAGAATGTGGTGGTGGTGGTGGTGGTGGTAGTGGTGGTAGTAGTAGTAGTAGTAGTAGTAGTAGTAGTAGTAGGAGGAGGAGGAGGAGGAGGAGGAGGAGGAGGAGGAGGAGGAGGAGGAGGAGGAGGAGGAGGAGGAGGAGGAGGAAGAGGAGGAGGAGGAGAAGGAGGTTAGGTTAAGTTAGGTTACGTCAGTCAGTCAGTCAGTGAGTGAGTGAGTGAGTGAGTGAGTGACATCATCATTAATCATAATTCTCGAACCAATAAATAAACAAAAACACAAAAATATCAAACCAATGTCAACACAAACAATATTCCAAAACAAACCAAAACAAGAAAAAAGAAAAAAGAAAAAAGAAAAGAAAAGGAAAAGGAAGTTAAAAGTAATGATGCAATACCACATCAGGTCATGGAGGAGGAGGAGGAGGAGGAGGAGGAGGAGGAGGAGGAGGAAGAAAAAAATGAAGAAGAAGGAAGGAAGGAGGAAGGAAGGAAGGAAGACAAAAGAAAAAGAAAAAGAAAACAACAACAAAAAACAACAAAAACAAGAAGAAAAAGAAAAAGAAAAACGAAAAGAAAAAGAATAGGAGGAGGAGGAGGAGGAGGAGGAGGAGGAGGAGGAGGAGGAGGAGGAGGAGGAGGAGGAGGAGGAGGAGGAGGAGGAGGAGGAGGGCACCATTAATCTGACATTTACACCTTCACGCCTCACCACGACAGGTAGTACGTACAGGTAAGTGGCGGCAAAAACTGGCAACCGTGAGACGACCATGTTCCTCTCCCTTCTCTTCTTTTAAATGTATTGTTGTTTGCTTCGTCATACTGTTTTCATTTCCTTCTTATTCTTTCTATTGTTGTTTGCTTCGTTATTCTGTTTTCCATCTTCTATTTATTCTATTAATGTTTACTCTCTTCTTTCTTGTTTCCTTCTTCTCTATTGGTCTTCTTTTAAATGCATTGTTGTTTGCTTCGTTATTCTGTTTTCCATCTTTTTTATATTATATTGTTTGCTTTGTTATACTGTTCTCTCTCTTCTTTTAAATCTCCTGTTTGTTTCTTTTCTATCGCTCTTCTTTAAAATGTTTTCTTCTGTACCTTTTGTTGTTTGCTTCTTCTCTATCCTGTT
>NC_059269.1:11138628-11141128 GCF_017591435.1 Portunus trituberculatus | reverse complement strand
TATGCATGTCTGGCAATGGGTGGGAAGCAGAGTGCGCTAGTGATACGACACACACGACACGCATGATACATATGACATACCTAACACGCTGTCATGTCTCTTATCTTTCTTTCTCACTGACACTTGGAAGGGATATGAGAGAGAGAGAGAGAGAGAGAGAGAGAGAGAGAGAGAGAGAGAGAGAGAGAGAGAGAACAGGAAGTCACAAAATACGCCAATAAACAAGAAACGATAACAAGAGAAACAAAGAAATTACTGAACAAACAAACGAAAGGAAATGAGATGACCCACTGATAAAAACAACGACAAATAAAGGGAAAATAAAGAAAAATAAATAAATGAATAATAATGACAAAAAAAAATAATAATAATTCCACTGACAAGAAAGAAAAGAAAGAAAGAAAAGAAAGAGAAAAGGAAAGAACAGAAAAATAACAGAAAAAAATAGATGAATGAAAAGAAACACACACACACACACACACACAGTAGTAGTAGTAGTAGTAGTAGTAGAAAAAGAACAAAAATAAATAAATATAAGAAAAGAGAAGAAAGGAGGAGGAGGAGGAGACAAAGCAAACAATAACAGCGACAGGAAAGAGATCAGTGTACCCAGAAATCTGAATGTCATCTCTCTCTCTCTCTCTCTCTCTCTCTCTCTCTCTCTCTCTCTCTCTCTCTCTCTCTCTCTCTCTCATCTTTTACCCCTTCATCGACAGCCCTTACAGAAATAGCTCTCTCTCTCTCTCTCTCTCTCTCTCTCTCTCTCTCTCTCTCTCTCTCTCTCTCGTTTGCATATTTTACATCATCTCGTATATTTTACCTTGCCAAGATGAGAGAGAGAGAGAGAGAGAGAGAGAGAGAGAGAGAGAGAGAGAGAGAGAGAGAGAGAGCACAAACACACCTGTCTGGGAAACCAATAAAAAAAATAGTGAGCAGGTGTGTAAAGACAAGAAGGAGGAGGAGGAGGAGGAGGAGGAGGAGGAGGAGGAGGAGGAGGAGGAATAAAAGCAGACGTGACTTCAATGTGTTTCGTCTCTCTCTCTCTCTCTCTCTCGCTTTATCTCTACCATATTTACTTTTATTTTATATTCTACTCGTGATATACATTTATCATATCTATGTGCGAATCTATATTGTGAATCTCTCTCTCTCTCTCTCTCTCTCTCTCTCTCTCTCTCTCTCTCTCTCTCTCTCTCTCTGATAATTATAGCAGTGGTTTATCTCGCGTCTTTATCTACATTCTCCTCCTCCTCCTCTCCCTCTCCATAGCTCTCTCTCTCTCTCTCTCTCTCTCTCTCTCTCTCTCTCTCTCTCTCTCTCTCAAACTACCATCTCTATCTATCAAACTCCACATTTCTCTTCCTTTACACATTTCTTTATACGTCACTAGTTTATTTTTTTACATATCTAAACACAAACTCAATTTTAACACAAGAAAACTGACTAGACTTTACATCAAGCACCTTTATTTCTACATCACTCACTTTCATTCAATATAAAGTTTAAGATTTATTACGATTCTGTCAGGAGTCTTAGTTTTTGCATGATTTTCAAGTATATCTGAGGTGTAAGGATTGAGAAAACTATAAAACACACACACACACACACACACACACACACACACACACACACACACACACACACACACAAGAGCGCACTAGATGATTCATGACTATAACTGTACAATTCAATATATTTTCTCTCTAACTCGACGTCTCTGCTCTGCTTCAAATTTATCAGAAGTCTAAATGGTTGCAAGATTCTTAACTGATCACGTTGGCTAAAGACTAAGAGAGTAATGTAAGGTAGGTGAAGTAAGAAAGCAGAGCACGTTTCTTGAGTTATAAGCGTGACTGTATACAAATAACCTCCCAATCTTGACTCTACTACAATTAAAAAGCAATATATTCTATCAACCTAAACAATAATAAAGACAGGACAAGTATATGCCTCCTCTCCTCCTATAGCTTCGCTCCATAATGCTTTCCTCTTCCTCTCACCTCTACTCAGTCCAACTCCCTAATGCAAGAGTTAACCAGTAGTCTCAATCACTCATGCCTTTCTCTGGTAAACTCAGGAACTCCCTACCTGCTTCTGTATGTCCAATTTCCTATGCCTTGACTTCATTTAACCTATTCAGTACCATGACGCATTTCCATATTCATTCAGCTTTTATACAGCTTCACAAACTCATGTGGGGACTGAAATAGTGAAGGATGAGGCCATTAATCTTCTGACCTCCATAGACCCTTCGTAATGTCAATAAAATGGTATAATCGTACACAAATCTCAATGTAAAAATGTATCCCAGTATTGAAAGGGTTATGAGAGATTTCAAGACGTTTATCCCTTTTATTGGTTAACTCTCAGACCTGTAAGGAAACTGTTACCCTTGGCCAGCTTTCCTCTCTTACATTAAAAAAAGTGAAGACCAAGATTGAAGCAAAACCCAATTCATTTAAACAATCTTAACTAAGCTTTCCAATTTATCTCTCTCTCT
>NC_059269.1:11131128-11136128 GCF_017591435.1 Portunus trituberculatus | reverse complement strand
TCTCTCTCTCTCTCTCTCTCTGGGTTGTTCAATTCGTTATTGTAGAATATTATGGTTTGTGAATGTTACGATCTCTCTCTCTCTCTCTCTCTCTCTCTCTCTCTCTCTCTCTCTCTCTCTCTCTCTCTCAGCGTGTAAAGCCATTTGCATCCATTACTCTCCCTCCCTTGTGCACACGTCTTGGCCTCGCACCCTCTTCTACACAATCCTGAACAAATTCCCAGGGGCGCCCACACACACACACACACACACACACACACACACACACACACACACACACACACACACAGAGGTAGTGGTTGTCATGGAACTCAGCTCACTTAATCTCTCCTCTCTTGTGATACCTGGTGTGTGATCAGGTGACAGTCTCTCTCTCTCTCTCTCTCTCTCTCTGAACGAATCTATAAATCGTTCTCGCAGTTTAAATGATTCCACGTTCAGCGGGAAGATTCTACGCCCTTCACCTTGTTTCGTCTCCTCCCGTTCCGTTTCATCCCGTTCCGTTCCGTCCCGTCCGTCCGTCCGTCCGTCCGTTCCGTCCAGTTCCGACTTCCGTTCCAGTCCGTCCGTCCGTCCGTCCGTCCGTCCGACTCCTCATCCCGTTCCGTTCCATTCCGTTCCGTTCCGTTCCGTCCCGTCTCATCCCTTTCCGTTCCGTCCCGTCCCGTCCCGTCCCATTTCATCCCATCCCGTTCCGTCCCGCCCCGTCGGCTGCTTCCCGACCGGTTCCTCTTCAGCTGCCCAAAGTCCATGTGGTTTGGTTTGGCTTGGTTTGGCTGGCTTGGGTTGGCTTTGCTTTGCTTGAATTGGCTTGAGTTGGGTTGCCTTGGGCTGGGTTGGGGTTTTGGTTGATTTGGAACTGAGTTGGTTGCGTTGGGTTGGTTTGGGTGTGCTTGGTTTGGCTGGGGCTGGGACTTGACTTGACGACCTGGCTTGACTTGGCTTGGCTGGTTTGGTTTGCTTAGGTTAAGTTAGGTTAGGGCACGGATCCAGTCATTTACCCAACGTGGAAGCACCGAGGCACTGGGAGGGGCACTGGAAGACTGAGGGGGCCGTCGGGGCACACTCGCATATCACGGCAGACCAAGGGAGGAGAGGGAGGGAGGGACGTCTCGGTAATGGGCAGGCGGCGTGGCGTTATCAGCACACCGCATCGAGGAGACAGTGAACTGACTCCAAAGAAGCCCTATAAACCGAGGAGCAAATATTAGTATTCACCGGGCGAGACGGCAAATGGCTATTGTCACCGGCGCAGCAGCGAAGCATTAACTTGGCTGCCGGTGACAATTGTGCTGATAAATCTAATTTCCTACCCCGCCCACCACCAGCTCGGGCACGCACCCCTGCCCAGGAGTCCCGGGACGCGGCCGCCTATCATTATTAGCCGGCGCTGCTTACCTGCTTGCCATTACTCACTGCGCTAACTGACACACCTGAGAGAGAGAGAGAGAGAGAGAGAGAGAGAGAGAGAGAGAGAGAGAGAGAGAGAGAGAGAGAGAGAGAGAGAGAGAGAGAGAGAGAGCAATACCTATGAATCATGCCCCATAACCGTCCAATCTCTATAAACCGCTGTTCACTGCATCTGTCCCTCCCGCATCATCACACCCAACACGCACACAGCACGCAAGGAAGCAATGACGACAAGCACACACACACACACACACACACACACACACACACACACACACACACACACACACACACACACACACACACAGTACATATCGTCTTCCACAATCTGCACTTTTCTTCCAAACATGCAACCATTCCTAGTCCATCTCTGCCTAAACACCCAAACACCGTGCGTGGCCCAAACAAAGCGAGAGCAAACAAACAGCCTAGGCGGAGCGCTAAGCAAGCAAACACAAACACACACACACACACACACACACACACACACACACACACACTTAGGAGTAGCAGCGAGAGAAACCCAACGCTTGCAACTTTTTTTTCCTCCTTTCTTGACCAGCAAAGAGAACAGAGCACAGTTTTGTTCTTGGTGGTGGTGGTGGTGGTGGTGGTGGTGGTGGTGGTAGTAGTAGTAGTAGTAGTAGTAGTAGTAGTAGTAGTAGTAGTAGTAGTAGTAGTAGTAGTAGTAGTAGGGGTTTTTTTATGGACTGACGGAAGGAGAGAGAGAGAGAGAGAGAGAGAGAGAGAGAGAGAGAGAGAGAGAGAGAGAGAGAGAGAGAGAGAGAGAGAGAGAGAGAGAGAGAAAGGAAAGAAGGAAGGAACGAACAAAGGAAGCACGAAAAAATAAAAAAAAAGTATACAAAAATAGAAAACATAATAACTAAACGAAACCAGAAAGTCACAAAGAAAAAGAGAACACACACACACACACACACACACACACACACAACATTCCACATCCCACAGCCAACAGCACAGCATAACCTCAACAGCTGCAACAGAACAATAAGTAGACACAACACAACACGAACCCTCCCATAGTGATACCCTCCCCTAGTGACATCCTCTCCCCCACTAACAGTCTCCCTCCCATCCCAATGACACCCTCCCATTGTGATCTTCGTGACGCCCATGCTGATTAAATGGTTGTACTGAATGTCAACTTAATCACTCTCTACCTCGTGTGTGTGGTCAGGTGAAGGATGAAGGAGAGGGAGAGGAGAGGAGAGAGAGAGAGAGAGAGAGAGAGAGAGAGAGAGAGAGAGAGAGAGAGAGAGAGAGGACAGGTGTCAGAGGGAAGGAAGTTTATCTCCAAGGAGGCTGGATGAACACCTGCCTAGTTAGATAAATGGGTGATACTGGAGGAGGAGGAGGAGGAGGAGGAGGAGGAGGAGGAGGAGGAGGAGTGGCTTTGACTGTTACCTCTTTCAATACATCTTTTGGTCATTTTCCCCCAATTCTTGTGGTAATAACGACTTCCTACTGAGCCTTACAAGTATGTTGCACACTTGTAACTTGTTCTATCCAGGAAATGTCTTAATATTAAGTATATATTACGTATTGGCATTATTATTTTGACCACGACTGTAATTTTAAGCTATTCCCTGTGTGTGTGTGTGTGTGTGTGTGTGTGTGTGTGTGTGTGTGTGTGTGTGTGTGTGTGTGTGTGAGTGTGATATAGTGCCCCACAGCCACGAGTGTGGTCAAGCTGTGTCACCGAAGAGTAATGACGCCATGGTCTTGCCGCAGAATATATAGCTGTGCCCCATGGTCCGCCGATGCAATCTCTCTCTCTCTCTCTCTCTCTCTCTCTCTCACGCGCGCGCTGGCTGGCTAGCTGGTCGATGGATATTTGCTCGTGGTGAAGTGCGCGATTAATCAGCTGCAAAATTAATAAACCCTTCCAAAACGGAGCTTCGTGCAATTAAACAGTAATTTTTTCTCGCTCTAACGTCACGACTACTAAACACGCCAGCACGGGTTGTGTGTAATGGCGAGGGTGGCACGCCCGCCTACAGAGCTGCTGCATCATTACTCAGGCTAATTACTTTGTTGCCGAGGCATTAATAATGATAAGCATCAACTGTGATATTACAAAGATTACTCCTTTCCGCATCAAACCTAATTGTCCATTACAGTCATGCATCAGTTCAGACACAGGTAAGGAGGGGCGGGGAGGGAGGAAAAGGCGGGATGGAACAGGAGAGCAGGCGAAGCAGGGGGAGTGATCCGCCGGCGGGCCAGGTGGTGGCAACACGTGTGGTGAGCCTCTCAGCCCATCACCAGACCCTCACACCCTCCCACCTCCCCACCCACCACCTTGCCGCGCACCTGGCGAGCACCGGTCATTGTTGGATCTCAGCTGGTGAAGGAGAGGAAAAAATAAATAAAAGTGAGACGAGGAGGGAATGAGGCGCCACCAAGCAGCACGAACACAGGCTGCCTCCACCTGTCACGTGTGAAAATTATTACCCGTATCGCCTGCAACGATAATTTAGCGGGTGCGGCCGGATGCACACGGCTGACGATGATTTAGGTGTGGATCGCGCGACGTTGAGGCGTGGAGGTGCAGCACTCGGCATAGTGCAGGCCCGGAGCACAGGGCACGGCACGGCACGGCACCAAGCACTGCAGGTGACAGCACTAATGCGGCCTCATTACTGAGGTAGCGTGGTGGAAGCCCGCAGCACCACCACTGGCGGCAAGCATGACGGACACAGGCTCAGGTTAAAGATGGGAACCAAACTACATACCACTTCCGGACACCACTCAAGCCTTGCCTGAGCAGCGTGGTCCAGGGCGGCCTATCCCTGACCCAAACCCCAGTGTCCGGGCCTGGGCCGCCCCGCCAGCCGCCGCCTCGCACCGCCATGTGATCGCCTCCATTCAGCACAACAAAGGCTGCGCCACGTCTGGAAGGTGGACCAAGGAACCCATGGAAATGGCCCTCGCCGCGCGGCGCCGCTGTAACATGGACCGCCGACCACACCGGCCAGTTGTGACCGCAAACACAATCCTGGCTACAATTACCTCGGGGCGGAGAGGCGTTCCAATAGTTTAGGGCCTGAATCAGAAGGGAGGCAGGGAGTGTGTGTCGATGTAAACAATATGAAGATAAAGCGACGAGCCATACCGGACCGGTCTGGCCTGCCCGAATATAGGCAGGGTAGCCACGGCGGCTGACGACACCGACATCACTCCCACCGCACCGCACCGCACCGCACCGCACCGCGACCACCTCCCGCCTCCCGCCAGCCTGCTAATGACACACGGCGACGCCAACCCTTACACACCGACTCCCACGCCGAGAGAGAGAGAGAGAGAGAGAGAGAGAGAGAGAGAGAGAACATGTGTAGTACATAAACACTACTTACGAATACATGGAAGAAACAGACAAACAATCAAACAAACAAACAGACAGAAACACAGACAGACAGCCTGGGCCAGCGCCTTCAACGAGGTGATGCGAGGTGAACCAGCACACTAACAGACAAATACAGAGGCTACAGGTGGTGATGGCAGTGGTGATGGTGGTGGTGATGGTGGTGGTGGGCTGCCTTGAGGACTTGTTTGGTGAGGGAGCTGGG
>NC_059269.1:11106128-11128628 GCF_017591435.1 Portunus trituberculatus | reverse complement strand
TAAAGGTATAACTCAGCTCTCCTAGTCCTCCTCCTCTTCTTCTTCCTACCTCGCTCCCTACACCACCACCACCGCCACCACCACCACCACCCACGAGTCTTTCACAGAGGAGAGCTGAGGACGAGCCAGCTTTAAGTCCACGCCATGCTACGAGAGAGAGAGAGAGAGAGAGAGAGAGAGAGAGAGAGAGAGAGAGAGAGAGAGAGAGAGAGAGAGAGAGAGAGAGAGAGAGCTAGCATAGTGAATGATGAATCTTGTTAAATCCGGAGAGAGAGAGAGAGAGAGAGAGAGAGAGAGAGAGAGAGAGAGAGAGAGAGAGAGAGAGAGAGAGAGAGAGAGAGAGAGAGAGAGAGAGAGAGAGCAGGCGTGAGGCAGGTCCTGTGAGTCAACATTCTCACGGGTTTGAGTCAACATGGCCAGCACAACCCGCTGAAAATCGAATCTCCGTCGAGGAAGCTGCTCACACACCACCGCTGGACTGACGAAGTGGTGGTGGTGGTGGTGGTGGTGGTGGTGATGGTGGTGGTGACGGTAATGGTGATGTCGCTACCAACTCCCATGCATAGATATATAGATAGATAGATAGATAGATAGATGTGTGGTGGTGGCGGCAATGGTGTAGACCCGAGGCGACCCAGCCAGGCCCAGACCGTCCACCACTACCATCACCACCACCACCATCACTACGGCCGCCGCACCCAACCAACCCACCTCCTAGCCCTCACTCACCCTCTATCTACCTACCCATCCACCTACCCACCCGTTATGGCCGTGTAGGGCTGCCAGTGGAGACCCTTTATACAGAGAACACGCAGTATGCTACAGCACCAACAACTATATACAACAACAGCAACAACAGCAACTACTACTACTACTACTACTACTACTACTACTAGTACTACTATTACTACAACTACAACTACTACTACTACCACTACTGATATTACAAGAAGCTTCACTTAATCTCAATGAGTCGTGTAATCATTCTTGTCAACCTGTTAACCTCTCTCTCTCTCTCTCTCTCTCTCTCTCTCTCTCTCTGAAGGGTAGAGAAGTTGCATTTTTTGCCACCTCTCCCAGTCTGGAATCTTTTCTTTTTTTTTACCTTTCTTTCATTTTTTGGTCCACTTACAAACTACGAGGTGCAATAAATCCCAATACAGCTACAACAAAACTAACTACCGCCACGAGACCAGACGTAACCAATTAGCGAGCCTGCGCACACGCACACGTACACGCACACACGAAAGGGAACAATTTAAAGATTAGTTATATATAAAAATAACACGAGAGAGAGAGAGAGAGAGAGAGAGAGAGAGAGAGAGAGAGAGAGAGAGAGAGAGAGAGAGAGAGAGAGAGAGAGAGAGAGAGAGAGTAATTTCCAGAAGCTACACAGATTACATCAAGTTACAATATTGCCAGCAGTAGTTGAATGTTGCATTAATGTTCTGCTTCTCAGACTGAAGGTAAAGCGATAAATTAATAAGGAAAGGCAGAAGACTGGAAGACAGAATACAGATAAATCAATAATCCAATCACCACATTAATGAATATGTGAATAACACACATAAAACACCCAAAGGCAAATTGTAATAACCTTTCTACATCTGATTGTAAACTGCAGCTGTTCACTAATAGGGTAAACAAGGATATTGGGTACATAACATCTTTGCTGATAGAACCCACATAAACACACACAACTTCCACAGCCACACTGCTCACCACACACCCACACACACACACATGTCTAGTCTACACACCACAGCAAATACCAGGCACCACAAATACACCATTCACACACCTATCAATCCATACATGCTGACTGTTTAAGATAATCCATATTTCACACCAACTAATCTTCAAAAACACCCAAAAAATTGCTACCCTGATAATCTTATATAGAAGCCACGCCACCAAGCCAGCTGTCACTCACTCACTTACTCCCCACACTCATTAATTCCTAGAGTGGCTGCTTGGCTACCTCCCTCCCTCCCACCCTCGTCCATTCTGGCCCTCTCCAGCCCTCCACGCCACTTCCCGCTGCGATAAGTGCAGTGTTCCGAGGGGGTAAGGTTGTGAGAGGTCATCATGCATGCTCCATCAGCCTTCACTCCTAAATCGAACCACTCAACGCATGGCAAGAATGAAATGCAACGTAAATATTCTCCCTCTTTTTCTCTTTTCATTATATTTATTTTTAGTTATTTACTTTTTTTTGCTCATGTTCTATCCTCTCTTCCATCCTTCTTCTGTCTATCTCCTCTATTCCTTTCTTTCTTTTCTCTCTTCTATTCCTTCCTTCCTACCTCTCTTTCCTCTGCTTCTCTCTTCTATTCTCCCTCTTTTTCTCTCTTCATTTTTTTTTTTTTTTGCTCATGTTTTCGATGCATGGCGGGACAACTCAATACAGGTTAATATTAGAGAGGGAACACCTGGTTTCAATCACATTTACTATTAAAACGAGGTGCTTGTGTGGGGTGAAGGCGCCTCGCAGGAAGGTAGGTGATTGGTAGCGTTCAAGGAATAAGGAAGCATAAGTAGGTAGTATTTTCTTGTGTGGTTCTGGGAGTGAGACTCTCTGCCTCAATCAACTACAATACTCCACAATGCACTCTTCATTATGCACTAGGTAAACCAACCCCCAATACCGCTGTTACTTTCAAATATGCATGACAGTAATCAATAAGTTTCCTAAATGTACTAAATGTAAGCTACACACACACACACACACACACACACACACACACACACACACACACACACACACGTACACACACACACTACACTATCCATCATGTCATTAATATTCTCTCCACTAAAAGCTTTTCTTTCTCCCATTTATTCATTCTCCCAGGAACTTGAGTATTGTATATAATTCAAGACGCACCACGGCCGAGTCTTACCCTCACAATTATCATAAAAACACTTCTGGGTACAGCCACCTGACGAGACGAAAGGAAGGGACACCAACATTAACTAACTCCTGCCGCTAAACTTTTGTTAAACTGATTAAGACCAAGTATCTGTTGGCGTCCAAGATTGAATGTTTACAAAAATAGAATGAAACTAAATAATATCCTGAGAGAGAGAGAGAGAGAGAGAGAGAGAGAGAGAGAGAGAGAGAGAGAGAGAGAGAGAGAGAGAGAGAGAGAGAGAGAGAGAGAGAGAGAGAGAGAGAGAGATGTCCACAATTTACATATACATGCACTAAAGCCCCCACATAAAACACGGCTTGCAACTTGCTAACTTCTGTGCCTGAGGGAGTCAAACAGACTTACTACGCAAGCCTGACGCCATGTAACCTTCATAAAAAATTTTAATTAGCTGCAGCGCTGCTTATATTTGTGCTAAATATTAATATACTACTGCAAGGCTGACACGGCGTGAAGCTTTCATAAACAATTATAATTAGCTGTAGTAATACTCTCCTGCATTATTCGGATCTACTGCTTCATACTTGTCGCCATTAAAGCTAATCTAATCTATCTTTGGATCACGAGAGAGAGAGAGAGAGAGAGAGAGAGAGAGAGAGAGAGAGAGAGAGAGAGAGAGAGAGAGAGAGAGAATTAACAAAAACTAAAATAAATGGAAAATAATAGAAATACAATAAAAAATCACATGAATGAAAAATAAAATCGAGAGAGAGAGAGAGAGAGAGAGAGAGAGAGAGAGAGAGAGAGAGAGAGAGAGAGAGAGAGACGTAACATTAATCCTGCAACTTTCCCCCTCTTCACACCAAGGCTGAGGAAGTGAAGAGGAGCACATAATGAAGGCCAACGACTCTCTCTCACTAAATAAACACGTCAGCAAAATTAAAACCTCAGCAGATACCCAATCAACAGCATCCAGATTGTCGTAGGTTATCAAGATCATGAGTTTATCGCACTAGAAACGAAAGTAATACTAACAGAACTGCCATGAACGTTGTCTTCCTGCAGGGCGAGGCGATACCACAACAGTATTCAGAGATTCCTTGCTCTCTCATTACGATAATTTTTCTAAGGCCACAGAGACGACTAGCCGGGTTTTCAAGACAGTTTCTCCTTTTAATAAACTAGAAATCTTGCCAATCCTTAACCATAACTATAAAAATACCCTTAAAACACGAGTATTTTTAACTGGAGCCTTTGGAAAGCAGTGATGGTGAGAGAGCAAAGCGTTTCAAAATATGGGTTTACACTAAAAACATACTCTGTCACTCATATCATATACCAGGAAGGAGAGAGAGAGAGAGAGAGAGAGAGAGAGAGAGAGAGAGAGAGAGAGAGAGAGAGAGAGAGAGAGAGAGTAAAATGTGCATCAAGGCTCAGGAAATCATAAAAATAAAAAAAGATGGCAGCGTCAAGACAGCAGCCAGAGAAAGAATGAATAAAATAAACACATAAATAAAAGACTGGGAGTGTGGATAATTACTCTCTCTCTCTCTCTCTCTCTCTCTCTCTCTCTCTCACATTCATGCTGTGGTTCTGAGCGTCAAGGCAACACGTGGCATCTGACAAAGGCGTTATCAGCACTAGTAACGTTATCGCTGACGGCCGGTGCGGACAGATGACGGCTGGGTTACTACATCCACTGACAGCTCGCATCTCAAGTGGACGTCAGGGCTTCACCACACACTATCTTGCCTGACATTTATGCGCTGATCCCGATACACAACACTGCCTACACGCTGCCCGGAATGTGCCTCTACCCCACGTAATACATATATACATGCTACATTATATTACCTTTACTCTGGTTGTGTGTAGGATTAATAATGCAATGGAAACTCGTATTATTCTTAAATGCGATTTGTTGGGATCTCTCTCTCTCTCTCTCTCTCTCTCTCACGCTTGTAAAAATTGAGTCCTTCCATGCGTGCAACATTTTATCAATTATATTTTTCACAGAAGCAATGAAAAACAAACTCCCACACACTGTCACACTAAGCACGGTTATTACTTTCCACCAAATTCCCTCGCAACATTACACGCAACATAACAAACGTCAAAGATCAGATTTACTGCTTCAAACATACGTCCCTTGCGCCTCGTCCCGTGTCTACAACTTTTTCTACAACATAAAAGCTTGCGCCGTTATTTAAAGAGGGCCCAAAAATAACTATTTCCACGGCCGACACCCCGCTCGCCATGCCTCTCCTCTGATATTTTGTGGCAGAACAGCTCCGCGTCATGGGGAACTAAACCATTTAGCCGTTCATCTATTTACAAATATCTTGTGCTGGGAGTGTTGCATGAAGGTTTGACACACAAAGGGATTATCCACCGCCCTCTGCCGCACACTGCACTGCCTCTCTCATGCCACGGTGTATCTTTACAACATTTATTTGTTCATTATCATTTTTACAGAAGGAAGGCACACACTGGGCGTGCTAATCAACACAGCTTCCTGCCCTTCCACGCTCGCTGCAGCCTGCCCTCCACCTATCTCTCTTCCTCTCACTACAGCTGGCTCTTCGGCCTCCTCCTCGCGCCAGGAAATCGTTACACCAAAAGGCAATTTCTCACGAGGCAGCATATTAGTAAAAATTACGTCCCACGCCGAGGTTCATTATTGACAATTACTTTTATATATTAATTGGTAATTATGTTTTCCGACCGACGCCCAATTTACAGTAAACAGTGTAAGTGTGGCCAGGGCGCCCCCACCACCTCACGCCGCCCCTGGCCGCGCACACCCACACGGGGCGGCGGTGGGCCGGCGGCGTACACGTCGGCGTGCTGCGGCAGCATGTGCGGCAGTGCTGTGATGCAGGGAGGCGGCGGCCGCGCGGATTCCACCCTTGTGACACCTGGGCGGAGGGCGGAGGGTGGCGTGCCGCGCGCCACCATTGTTCCCCAGCACCACGTTCCCCACTCCAGCACCGCCCGTGTTGCACCCCACCCCTGCCCGCCGCCCTGCCCGGCCTGCCCTGCGTGGGGCGGCCTCAGGAGGCGGGCCGGCCCCTGCCGCCCTGCCGCCCTGCCACCCTGGCCACCACGCTGCTGCCTCCATTCACTCACCTCTAAGTCCTCGTAGTTCTTGAAAGCGAGAAAAGCGAAGCCTTCCACCACGTCCTCTTCAAAAAGCGGCTCCTTGTTCTTCTTCCTAGGCCGCGGCGGCTTGGTCCGTACCCGAGGAACACTCTCCTCACAGCTATCCTCCGAAGCCTTGGCGCTCTCCGAGATCTCGGCCCTCATTTTTAGAGCTCTCTCTCGGCGTCTGCGGTTACTCTTAGCCTTCTCCTCCATCTTACTTCACATAGCACTTATTTCCGTTGCACCCACTTCTCTCCACAACAGGCAGCTCACACTGCATAACCTCAACACACACTCGCCTCACTGCAACACTTAATAAAGCAGCAATACAAGCAAACCGAGGGACACCGCCACACAACTAAGACCTCCTAATGGCGGCGACAAAACTGAGCCGCGGTGCGTCCTGCACCCAACACACATCCTCCGCCGCACTAACTAGTCCGCGCGCACACCCAGACCCACCACACACTCCCTACATTTTTCATTTTCAGCTATCTACACCGCATTTATATATCGTATTTTCTATAAAATAAGTCACAAAACAGTATTTGAAAGCTAAGAGATGCCAGATTCGATGGAGATTACAATACTTGCGATAATTTCAAATATCCTAATATTTACAAACAAAGCGTGAGTAGCATTCCATGTGCAACCCTTTACATACATCATATCTCTTTTATTTAAACTAAGATACAACGCTAAGAGAAGGATGTTAAAGCAAGAGAAGTTAGCGCGAGGAAAGATATCAGCTGTGAGCGAGGTTGAGGAGTGGTAGTAGTGGCTGGGAGGGAGGATGGGAGGTATGAAGGACTGGTGGGGGGGGAGTGGGGCTGAGGTACGGCCAGCAGCTCCCACCCGAACCACCACCACCACCACCACCACCCGAACCATCCGCCCCTCTCTACCTCCTCCTCCTTCTCCTCTTCCTCCTACCCGTGCGGACCTTCCCTCCTCCTGCCTCCGTTCTCAAGACCTCACGTAGTCAATATTTTTCCCCCTATCTAATTTTCCATTGAATGGGTTTCCGGGCAAACAAGATTTTACTTTTCTTACTTGCGCTTCCATTACACGTGGGACTGTCAATATGTATTAACTTGTTGCTCTTTGTGTTACCGATCATTGCTCCATCTGTGCTGCTGCTGCGAGAGAGAGAGAGAGAGAGAGAGAGAGAGAGAGAGAGAGAGGAAAAATCTCAACTCTGGAAGTGCGGACTTGAGTTGAACTAGGTAACGATATGCAGCTGTGAAGTTCGTATCTCTCTCTCTCTCTCTCTCTCTCTCTCTCTCAGACATCGCATATTCACACTTCCGTGGCCTTTGTAAGTTCAATCGCGAGGTGAACTCAAGCGGGCTTCAAATATTTACACCCTCCCGACTGAATGACTCAAAGCTACGAGACATCATTCTTTTTCTTACCTCTTCCTCCTTCTTTTGTTACCAATGATAAACTTACGCGTAGTGACAGACATGGGGATAACATTGATTTCGATGTGACTGAAAAGACATCTTGCATATATTCTTGAAGTAGTTATCAATGCACTGTACTGCTATTAGATCCTGCTACTACCACCACCACATACATCGCTTTCCTACAGCATGGAACGTACTATATACACACCAACATACGCACATGTCTCACAATACGATAAAAATTTAACTATCATGTATAACTAGTGAAGGAAGTGAAATGGAAGGGGCAGAAAGAGAAAGGCGTTCTCTAGTAACATATTGTGCCTTTCACACAAATATTGCAGCGCAGAAATGCCTCCTATGGCTGTAACTTGCATTCCTCGAGCAGCGGCAGTGGCGGGGAGCGCGCGGGGTGACAGAAGGGACGGGGCAGGAAGATTATTTCACCCATTGAGAGTTATTGTGCTGTATAAATAAATCGCGCCAGTGCTCTTCGTTATTACCGCTGTTATTATGCTGTCATCGGATCGCTTGCATGTCTACTGAATGCCTTGGGTGGTTTTTGTGTATTTAATCGTAATGTTGAATGCATGTGGTGGTGGTGGTGGTGATGGTGATGGTGGTGGTGGTGTTCATGATAAGCATAAGAATGGAACTATTATCATTACCTATTACTGCTATTACTATTTTTCATTCTATAGCCATTATCAAACTCTTACCTTTACAACAACAACAACAACAGCAACTACTACTACTACTACTACTACTACTACTACTACTAATAATAATAATAATAATAATAATAATAATAATAATAATAATAATAAGTAGAAAACAGCAACAATAACGACAACAATGAAGCTAATTCCTTTAACTTGCGTTCCTTTTCTTCACAATACCACCTCTCCCCTCCACCACCACCACCACTCCCCCAATACTCCTTTGCCACTGGAGGAGTGAATGAGTCTCCGGTAGGGAAAAACTTGTCCTCGCTCAATTAGGCAGCTGCGCCGGTCTCCCGAGGGCGCCGCGCACTGATAACCATCTCATGAACCATAAACATCATGGGGAAGGGAATTTAGTGGCCCTCAAATGAGAACAGTGCGCCTCAAACCAGATGACCACAATTGTCCACCGTCTGTCCACACACACACACACACACACACACACACAGTAATCGAGCTCGCAGCAAATCCTTCCTTTAAACATACACTGCCTGTCCTTATTTATAACTAATGTGGGTAAAAGAATTCTTGTACACGTGAGAATTATAATTAACCTCTTCAGCACTGCGACACATTTTTTTTTTACGAGTTTTGGGTATGATTAGACGATTTTATTTACATTAGGAAGGGTCTATGGAGATCAGAAGATTAATGGCCACAGTCTTCACTATTTTAATCCCCACATAAGTTTCTGAAGCTGTGTAAAATCACCAAATAGTCATTAAAATTAATATGGAAACGAGTCATGGTACTGAAAGGGTTAAACATACACTGCATGTCCTTATTTGTAATCAATGTGCGTAAAGGAATTCTTGTACAATTGAGAATGATAATCAGTCTCGCATTCACAATGTTAACACGCCTGAAAGAAAAATTTAAAATGAATTTACTGTACGCGTCTAGTCTCGGCATTACGTAAGCGTCCCCCGGCAAGGCAAAGATCGTAAAACAAATTCGAGGTAAAATTTATAAAAGAAAAGACACTAAAACACACAGAAACACATATTATCATGGCACATTATGGCAACACACGTAAACATACAATAGACATAAACATAAATTTTCAACAATACAAATGCAACAACAATAACATTAGCAGAAGGAAAGAGAAAAATAGTTGGATGAATGGAGATATATTATTCATTACTACAATAAATAAATAAATAAGTAAAGCGGTTTCTTTGGCGAAGCTGTAAAACAATCTTGTCCATTTACGGAACACTTCCCAATTAGATCAGTTGTAAAAAAAATGAAGCTAAAAAAGAGAAGATTAAGAAGGTGGAGAAAAAAGTGGTCGCAAACACAACTGCATACGTAAAAACATGTTCTATATATATTGTACCAAACTACAATGTATTACTAGACAAAAACCATTAGCAAAACACACTCTAATTGACACGAGGGAGAGAGAGAGAGAGAGAGAGAGAGAGAGAGAGAGAGAGAGAGAGAGAGAGAGACCCACAACCACATAACCATCACTGCAATTCCTGAAAACCAGCATTTTGTAAGACACTTCCTCGTAGAGAAGAAAAACAGTGAGGAAAAGAGAGAAAGGGAAAGAATAAAAAGAAGTGACTGCAAACAATTTACTCACTACTGCAATTCCTGAAAGCCACCAATAGCACCACTGGCCAACCTGTACAGAAAGCAGCACCATTAGCAAGTTACTCATCGCAGACAAAAAACAAAAGCACACAGGGAAAATATACGCAGGTGCAAACACATTACTTGCCATTACGATAACTGAAAAGGACACGCAATATACACCTTTAACCAAACAAAACAAGACTGACCATTAAAAAAAGACACTAATAGACAAAAAGAAACAAGATACAAGGCTGCAAACACCTTACGTATACCATTACACTAAATGAAAACATACAGTACACACCTTTAGCTCAACTTCACAAGACTGACCATTAGCAGGACACACCCCGGGCTTCTTTCTGGACATACAAGACACGTTTGCATTACTCACACGTACATAGACCCAGGCAGAAGTCCATGAACATTCCGGTCGGCCAGCCCATGAACCCAACACACACAAGGAATGCAGCCCACACCAAAACTCGTCCCGTAATTATAATAGAAGAGTTCCACCGACCTCCAACACTCCCCCTTGCACACCACTACACCTTCAGCCTCTCCCTCCCTCTCTCTCTCTCTCTCTCCTCTCTCTCTCTCTCTCTCTCTCTCTCTTCCCCCTCTCCCTCCAACCCTCTCTTGCCTCCGAATGGGTTGCTCCGGCAGTGCTATTGTTGTAAATTATTATTAATATCCCTTCGCGGGGGAGTTACAAGGGCGATTTTCTACTGTTCTCTAATTAATATGAGGGAATCGTGAATGCTTTGTGTTTTGCGGGGAATATTATTAGACACCGATCGATTAGGAGAGGAGAGGAGGGGTAGGGGATGGGGAGAAGGAAAGAGAGAGAGAGAGAGAGAGAGAGAGAGAGAGAGAGAACACACACACTCACATACACACAAAACCACTACCACCAACTGAAAAAGACACGCAAAGCAAACATTTACCACTTGAATTACGAAAAAGGAAAGAAAATGAAAAGTATATCAAACAAAGGGACAACAACAACAACAACAACAACCACAACAACAACAACAACAACAACAACAACAACAACAGTATGAAGTAGGGTCAATCTATAAACATCGCTACCACCACAATTATACACATTACAAACGTTTATACTGGTACTGCATGCATAACAAAACGTTCTCTCTCTCTCTCTCTCTCTCTCTCTCTCTCTCTCTCTCTCTCTCTCCGTTTCACTTCTGCATCCTTAATTCGCAACGCCTCAATTTGGTCTTACTGTTACACGCTATGCAAGACAAACAGGTCAAAAAGAAAGAGAGAGAGAGAGAGAGAGAGAGAGAGAGAGAGAGAGAGAGAGAGAGAGAGAGAGAGAGAGAGAGAGAGAGAGAGAGAGAGATAAAAAGAAAACGAAAACATACACACGCTTTTCTCTCGCTTACACACACACACACACACACACACACACACACACTGACAACAATCCTGCCCTGTCTTCCATGCCTGCAGTCAAGCGGGTTTCTGGCGTCCCCGTTGTAGGAAACACCTCGAAACGGCGTTCTTTTTCCTTCACTCAAGCGGAGAAGGGAAAAAGTGAGGTAAAAAGAGGTGGACAGTTGTTGGGGAGAGAGTGGTGTGTTAGCAGCGTGGCCGGGGAGACAAAGGGCAAGGGGGAACCGTGGTAGTCAGATACAGAGAGAGAGAGAGAGAGAGACGTGATACACGTTCCATTTCTTTTTATCTACTCTCTCTCTCTCTCTCTCTCTCTCTCTCTCTCTCTCTCTCTCTCTCTCTCTCTCTCTCTCATTTACTTTCATCCTTTAACGAAGCATTGGTAAAAAGATATAAAAGATAGATTATAAATATCTTTACACCTTGCCTCGTAACACACTTAATTAATATTCCACTTCGCTTTTTATCTGTAAAATATTCATACATATTTTAGCAATTCCTAGAGCAAAAAAAGAGGACCACTATAATAAATACACGATAACTAATCTTAACTACATAAACACACAACGTACTTATATCTTTTATCATTTTCCAGTGTTTTATCTTCATTTGCACCCTCAGAATCCTCACACATTTACTGCAACTCCCATAAAACTACACACCACTATAAATAGAGAACAACTTAACCCGCCCAATTTACTTCTAACAACCTGGCTTATGATCATATATATTATCCACTTAGGTATTTTACTAAACCATTAATTTGTGCAAGTCTGCGAGGCGGCGGCTTGACTTGTTACTCCCAGTGGTTCATTTCCATACTGTGACGGGCCACACAGCATCCTGGCACCACGCGGGGACGCCAGACATGTGCCAGCTGTGGGGAGGCTCGCTTCTGTCCTCTCAATCTCCAGCCTGCCGTGTTATTTACCCATTAAGAAGTGGATGTTCCCCGTTACGTCTCAGTTAATGCAAAACACGTGTCTGTCGTGGTTTGGATACGCATGTTGAGTGGTGTAAGGATAGACAGGTAGACAGAGACAGACAGGGACAGACAGATATATATAGGAGGAAATACATAGAGAGAAATTGATAGAGAGGTAAATAGATGGCTAGATAGATAATATAGTTAAGTAGATAGGTAATTATAGACTGATAAAGATACACAAAGCAATCAGCCATCCAATATATAAATAGATAAATAGACAGACAACAGAGAGACAGATGGATATTTACGAACCATAACATCAACTTAGCGCTGAGTTGACAAAATATTTATCTTGTAAAAACAAACGCGTAACTAATTACAATATCAACAGCAATTATGCGACGAACAAACGAACTATGAAACAAACACGACTGAAATATGACTTACACACACACACACACACACACACACACACACACACACACACACACACACACACACACACACACACACACACACACACACACACACACACACACACACACACACACACACACACACACACACACACACACACACACACACACACACATTATTTTACTTTAGTTAGTTTATGGGTAACAAATTGCAACTACATATAAACAAAATACAAAAAATGACAGTGTATAATTTCATTCAAACACACATCAATTTACAAACAATACACGAGTGAAAACTTTACAATTCAAAGCTTATATTACTTAAACTATAAAAGAATTCTCATGAAGACACCACCACTATTATATACAAACACATGCACACCCACACCCACACACACACACAAGGAGACACCACATTCAGTACATTATCAATCACATCTTTCCTTCTACGTAATAATGAACTCACTTGCAAGCCAGTCACATCCCCTGCAAAGTGTTGTTCACTCCTTGAGACACACAGCAACCCTCAATCTTACAGTCTCGCCTTTCTTTGGTCCGCACACAGAAACACTTCACTCCCTCACCGAGATAATGAACAGGATTTTCACATGTGTTTCTCTTGTTGATAGTATAGAATTTATGTCAATCTGTCACTTAAACCGTACAAACACCTTTAAAAACTATGGTAGCATCACCTAGAATCACTTAAAATTACGGAGGCACAGCTCAGAAGTGTTTCAGAATACGAGCCTTTGATTTGCACCTCTGTCGCCGTCACCTCCAGCACCACATGCAACGGGGAGGCGCAAAATGTTTCCTTTGATGGAGGTTCTTGACACCGCGGCGCTCTGCAACTGTTCATCTTGTTCTTGTCGCCACCATGACCTTGTTGTACCAGCATCTTGTCTCCTTCCGCTTGCCTTGCCTTTATTTTTTCTTCTATTCTATTACGGATCGACTGCAATACTGGTTTCTCATCGAATTTCCACCAAGAGAGAGAGAGAGAGAGAGAGAGAGAGAGAGAGAGAGAGAGAGAGAGATACTAGGAAACGCAGTCAATAACGAGCCCCGCATGTAATCTATTGACTAAAACCAGGTAACTACAGGTGGGAAAACAGAGTGGAAATTGAGAAAAACTCTTTCCCGCTCACCATTCCCTTAGGCGACCAGCGGGGAGGAAATGAGAGAGAGAGAGAGAGAGAGAGAGAGAGAGAGAGAGAGAGAGAGAGAGAGAGAGAGAATGCCGTTAGAAGGGTAAAGAATGAATTATGTGTTAAAAAAGAGAAAAAAGAGAGAAAAGAAAGAGAGAGGGAATGCGTGGACAAAAGGAGAAAAGGGAACGGTAAGATGAGAGAGAGAGAGAGAGAGAGAGAGAGAGAGAGAGAGAGAGAGAGAGAGAGATTACACGAATTAAAGCAATACGTGAACAATTTTATGGTTATCGAAGAATGAAAACGCGGATGTTCCAGTTCAAAGGATCAGGAGGAGGAGGAGGAAGAAGAGGAGGAGGAGGAGGAGGAGGAAAATGAAAAATGACCGATTAGAGGAGGAGGAGGAAGAGGAGGAACAGATGGAAGGTAAGGAGAACACTAAGAACACTAAGTAGAATAGGAAAGAGATTAAGGATATAGAGGCAATAATAAGACCGTTAAGAGCAGGAAAGGGGAAAAGAGGAGGAGGAGGAGGAGGAGGAGGAGGAGGACGAGGGAGATATAAATAGAATAAGAAAAACTGAAAGAAAAAGGAAGAGGGAGGAGAAAGAGGAGGAGGAGGAGGAGGCAAAAAGAGTGCAGTGGAAGGTAAAATGAAATAAAGAAAGCACAAGAATGAGAAGAAAGAAGAGGAGAACAAGAGAGAGAAAGAGGAGAAGAGATGAGGACTGAATGGGAAGGAACGCGTGGAAGAAAAATAAATGAGAAGGAGGAGTTGAAGGAGAGGGAAAAGAGGAGGACGAGGAGCAGGAGGAGGAAAAGGAGGAGGAGGAGGAGGAGGAGGAGGAGGAGGAGGAGGAGGAGGAGGAGAAGGAGGAACAACGGAAGCAAAGGAGCAAGAGGAGGAGGAAAAGGAGGAGGAGGAGGAGGAGGAGGAGGAGGAGGAGGGGAAAGAGGATGGGAGGAATGGATAGGAAATGAGGAGGGTGGGGTGAGAGGACGGAAAGAGGAGGGTGAGAAGGAGGAGGAGGAGGAGGAGGAGGAGGAGGAAGAGGAAAGAGACAGTGATAAATTCTACATGACGTCACACACAGCAACCACCTGTTCGTGTTCTTAGACATGTACAAACGTGTCCTTAATTGATGAAGCAGCTTTCCCACCCTTGCTCTGTTTAACCTTTTCAATACTGGGACGCATTTTTACCTTGAGTTTTAGGTATGATTAGATGATTTTATTTAAATTAAGAAGGGTTTATGGAGGTCAGAAGATTAGTGGCTAGAGTCTTCACTATTCTAATCCCCCACATAAGTTTCTGAAGCTGTGTAAAGTCATCAAAATAGTCAGCAGAATGAATATGGAAACGCGTCATGGTGCTGAAGAGATTAACTAAACTAACTTGTCAACTCAAAGGGATATTAATAGGTAGAAATCATAGGCCAGAAGTCGTGACATGTATATGAAGCCACATCCTTACCACTCTCTCTCTCTCTCTCTCTCTCTCTCTCTCTCTCTCTCTCTCTCTCTCTCTACACACACAAGGCAAATAAAATGGGAGACAAAGGAATGAGAGGGAGAGTTTGTGAACCTCAAAGAGAGAGAGAGAGAGAGAGAGAGAGAGAGAGAGAGAGAGAGAGAGAGAGAGAGAGAGAGAGAGAGAGAGTGTTGGCAAGGCAATCAGTAATTTACAAAAGCAATAATCAATGCAATACAGCAAGTTATCAGATTGAACTGTTGACCGACTCTCTCTCTCTCTCTATCTCTCTCAGGAAAACGGAAAAAAAGTAAAAGAATACAACGTCGATGAAGAAAAAAACAGCAATAAAAAAAAAAAAAAACTCAGAACAAAACGAAAGAAAAAAAAAAAAAAACAGAAAAAAAAAAAAAAAAAAAAAACGAAACAAAAAGAGAGAGAGAGAGAGAGAGAGAGAGAGAGAGAGAGAGAGAGAGAGAGAGACGTCATTATCCAGAATTTACAACAGCATTATTTCTCGGTCATTATCCATTCACGGTATGATTCCTGCTACAGCCACCAAATAACAGTAATCACAGGGGCACCACGACTGGAGGTACCCGTGGTGAGTGACGCTGGCCGCCCTTGCGATGAGGAACGGCGTCATGCAACCTTCAATATACTGCAAGTGGTCTGGCTACATGGTTTTGTCCCTTTCTTCGTCTGCCTGTCTTATT
The DNA here is from genome assembly GCF_017591435.1 of Portunus trituberculatus. Lineage (NCBI taxonomy): Eukaryota > Metazoa > Arthropoda > Malacostraca > Decapoda > Portunidae > Portunus > Portunus trituberculatus. The sequence goes on along the minus strand of NC_059269.1, from coordinate 11,112,789 downwards.
GTCAGACGCTCGGTTCGATTCCCTCGCTCGCTGTTAGTCTGTCTTTCTGTTCCTGTTTCTCTTTTCTGTTTATTTATTTGGGGTTTGGTTTCTTGTTTCCGTCTCTATTTTTGTTTTGTTTTGTGTTTATTTCTCTTTTCTACTTTTCCATTTATTTCTGTCTATTTAACTTTTTTTCCTTATCTTAATGAGTTTGTTTCGCTTTTGATCTGTCAAGTTGTCTGTTTTTATTTGGGTTGTCATCTCTCTCTCTCTCTCTCTCTCTCTCTCTCTCTCTCTCTCTCTCTCTCTCTCTCTCTCTCTCTGTCTGTGTGTGTGTCTATCCCCTTCCCTTTGTCTTTTTTTTTCTCTCTCTCTTTTCTTTTATTCTTGCTGTGTATTCCTTTGTTTGTCTGTCTTCGTTTCTCCCTTTCAGTTTTGTCTGTCTGTCTGTCAATCTCTGTTCGTTACTCTCTTTCAATCTGTATGTGTGTCAGTTCTTTTATTGGTTTCACTTTCTCTCTTTGTTCGTCTTTATGAGTGTCTATGTCTCTTTTCTCTGTCTCTTATCTCCCTGTCTTTACTGTTGTCTGTATGTCTGCACGTCTGTCTGTCTCTTTCCTAAATACAAGTTCACATTTATCTCATTAGCTACACTTCTTAATACTTACTCTTCTTATTATCATTATTATTTTGATTTTGTGTTACTTTATTTAAATACCTGTTTGTTTATCCTCCTTTTTGTGCCTTGTCTTTCAGCAGGTAAAAACAACAGGTTGAATTTTTGTTGACATTATTCAGGCTAGCATCTCAATCCACCCTTTCTCTCTCTCCCAACACAACACAAATCTTTACTAACACACTTGTAAAAGAAGGGAATGAGCGTTGCAGATAACAGCTAACACAGGTATCTCATTACATTAATGCCACGGTTACCTGAGCCACACCTAATTGAAGAAGAACAGGTAGGCAATTATACCTCTGTAAATAAGGACACGTCATATTGTATATACTCAGGTATTTGTGAAGCATTAATGTTGAGCTTTTGTATGAGGTTATTCTAGTTTTGTCTCCGTCTAGTTGTCTTTAATTCACCTCCCATTTGTTACGTCTTTGTTTTGTTTACGTGTTATGTTTTCTATCTATCTGTCTGTGTGTCTGTCTGTCTATCTCTCTCTCTCTTTGTCTACTTATATGTCTATTAATCCATCTTTCTACGTATCTATTAGACTTTTTTTGTCTATCTTATTTTTTTTTCTACTTGTCTACTGTCTTTCTTTCTTTCTCTCTCTTTACCTGCAAGATTTTATAGCAAACATGTGGCAGCCTTATCAAATGTACCCACACACACACACACACACACACACACACACACACACACACACACAGACTACTGAGAAAAAAAAAGAAAGAAATAGAAGTTGCATGGAGCAGTGGTTGGCTGACTGGCTGAATGACTGGCTGACTGGGTGGCTGACTGGCTGACTGGCTAACTGGGTGGCTGGGTTTTGGTGAGTGTAAAATATAGATCCAGACAGACGAGATACAACAGTTCAAGCCTCGCCAATCCTGCATACAGTTTTTCACGCGTCCAAGGGCTTATACACGGTCCCCTACCACGCCCGTTTTCTCTACCGCAACTATGTGTCAAGGGGGAGCTAAAAAAAAAAAAAAAAGATAGAAAAAAATGGAGGGAGAGAGAGAGATGGAAAGAGTTTGAAAAAGAGGAAAAAGGTCAGGACTCCTCAACTTTCCTCCTCTTCCCCTCCTCTTACTTTAGTTTGGTGCTCTTTTCTTTCTCCCTCTCTTCCTCTCTCTCTCTCTCTCTTAGTTCCATCTCTCCTCCCTCTTTCAATATAAAATAGATTCAAGTAGAGGCTGATAGAAATGAATAGAAGGGATTTTTATCGTGTTTCGGGATGGGAAGGGCGGCTGTAAGAGGAGGGCAAGTATGTGAAGGACACACACACACACACACACACACACACACACACACACACACACACACACACACTCTTACCAGGCAAAAACAGGTTTCAGAACTGGAACCGTCAATTTATGCTACGAAGTGGGTTCGTCCAAACCATAAAGCAAAGATATACAAAATGCATCGAATATTCTGAGGCAATCAAAAGGTTATTCTCTTCTTAAGGAATGACCATTGCACGCACACCCACTTTTACTCCTTCCCCCCCTCCACACCCCACGCCCTCGATAACGCCACCATCCTCTTCTATGTGTGTCCATACCCACGAGAGTGTTAACCCCTTCAGTACTATGACACGCTTTTCATATCTATTCTGCTACTATTTGGTGACTTTATACAGCTTCAGAAACTTATGTGGAGATTAAAATAGTGAAAATTCCGGCCATTAATCTTCTGACATCCATATACCGTTCCTGATGTAAATTAAATCGTCTAGTTATACACAAAAATAATTGTAAAACTGAATTCCAGAACTGAAAGGATTAATAGCATACACTGTACCTAACAGTGCCAGCATGACCACTAGAGATAAGGGTCAGCACGCCGATAAAAGCTGAAGGCCATGGCTTCTCCCAAAATAACCATGATGACGCTAGCAACCCTGAGACTGACGACAACTACACTTCGATTTTCGCTGCTAAAATAACAATGTGGACAGAATAAGGTGCGTGCGTGATACGGCTGGCGTGCTAAGCCTGTGTTACTATAACCACTACCAAGCCACGCACCGCAGCCTTCCTTCCTTACCCGCCAGACACACACACACACACACACCTCACAGCCGACGCTAGACATACCACGACCACCACCACTACCACTACCACACTACAACCACCACACTACCACGCACCACTGCTCCCATCAGCTGCACACAATCGCTCCAGGAATTCTCTCTCTCTCTCTCTCTCTCTCTCTCTCTCTCTCTCTGGGCTTCACCCCTCACCCTTGTGCTGCGACGGTGCCTCCAGCTTCCACACACACACACACACACACACACACACACACACACACATAGCCAGAGGTCTTTCAACAGGAGGCGAACAAAACCCAAGCCAACAAAAACAACACTAAGTCCTCACTAGTATGTTTTCAGCCAGCCAATGCTATTATGTGTTGGAGTCCCTTTATTAAACACAACAATAAAACCTCCGGGACGTCAACAGTTAATAAAACAATTACGTATTTATGAGACCTTGATTCTGCTCTGGGTGCGGTGGCTGCAGCGGCGGCGGTGGTGGTGGCGATGGCGGAGGCGGTAATGGTGGTGGTTGTGGTTGTAGTGATGGTGATGGTGGTGGTGGTGGTGGGGAACTTGCAAGAAAAGCGGAGGTGGTGATGATGATGATAATGGTGGTGGTGGTGGTTATGGTAGTAGTGGTGATGGAAATGATGGTGGTAGTAGCTGTAATAGAGAACTTGTTGGAAATGGTGGAGGATGCGGTGGTAGTGGTGGTGGTGGTGGTGGTGGTAGTGGTGGAAGAGGAGTAGTAAAGGAATTAGTAGCAAGTCGATGTAAATCCTACAGTGAGAACAGGTATTATAATATTAATTGTATTAATAGACATGGACAGAGAGAGAGAGAGAGAGAGAGAGAGAGAGAGAGAGAGAGAGAGAGAGAGAGAGAGAATAATCCGTATCTCCTGTAATCATTATACGGATAAGAGGAAAAGAAGAGAGAAAATGGAAAAGGAAGAACAGAAAGAGGAGGAGGAGGAGGAGGAGGAGGAGAGAGAAGAGGAGGAAGAGGAGGAGGAGGAAGATAACAAGGTGGATAAATAAGAAAACACGATGAATTTTGGAGAATGAATGAAATATGAACGGTACTGAAGAAGAGATGAAGATGGAGAGTCGGGGGGAAGAGGAGGGTGTGGGTGGGAGAGGAGCAGATGGGGGAGAGGAAGAGGTGTGGCGGGAGGGGTGGCGGGAGGCAAGTCTCAGCAGCATCACCAGCAAAACACAGCCATCAATTAGCATAATGAGCGGCCGGTCCGGATCAGCGCCCGCGGCAAGTGAGAATCTCATTATCTTGTTCTCATCTAATCTCCACCACCACGCGTTACAAGTCTGACGGCGGCGGCGGCGTTGGCGGAGGCAGTGGCGGCGGTGATGGTAGTGGTGGTGGTGGTGGCGTGTCCCAAGTCCTTCCGCTTTGGTTTGGCTTGACTCGCCTCCTCTTTAAGATTCTATCCATGTTGAGGCAAATCTTGAAATCTTGCACATCTCAATACGAGTTATCATTATCGACTGGAAATTTGTCATCATTGCCTTAGCGGAGGCGTGGAAGGTGCGAAGCGATCACTACGAATTACTGGTGAATGGTAACACTTTAATCAGTCTGGGCGAGGCAGGTGGAGGCAAGCGGAGGCAGGCGGAAGCGAGTGTTTAGCTGTGTGTCGCGGCGAGGCAAAGAGTATATAAGGTCCCAGGTGTGCCCGCCGCCCTTACACGATTGTAGGTGCTCCTTAAATATGGAGGTGGAAGCTTCATCTAATGTGTATGCGCTAAAGATAACTCCATGCTATGAGTTGCTAAGTGAGGGCCCATCAGGCGGGGTGGGGAGGCGGGGCGGCGGTGGTTAAGGTAGAGGAGGAGGAGGAGAAGGAGGAGGAGGGTGAGGTTAGAGGCAGAGAGAGGTAAGAAAGGAGCAGAGGAGTGTTCCCAACGATCAGATGTCAGATAAGGAAATAAAGATGAAGTAATGTTGGCAAGGATTGAACTATAACAAAGTGAAGACAAATAATGAGCAAGTAATATAATCATACAACGAATAGCCGCGTTTATCTTGACTACCGTGCAATATTCGTATCAGTAATGGCCGGCGGGTGACAGCGGGGCCGTGGTGGAGCAATCAGGCCCGCACAACACGCCCTACGTATAACATTATGCTAATGACTCCCCCAATAGCCGCTGACAATAAGCTGTTAATCATTGGCGGGATATTGTTTGCATTACCAACCCTGATTGTAATTAAAGGGCTAGTAGCTATTGCGATTAGGACGCGGATGTTGATGACAGCAATAACACCGACGCTAATATAATAATAATAATAATAATAATAACAATGGTAATAAGAATAATAATGATAAAAATAATGAAGTTAGCGATGATGATAATGAAAACAGTCCTTGTCAACCAGATGAATAATGCAAGCAGGTGTGTGTGTGTGTGTGTGTGTGTGTGTGTGTGTGTGTGTGTGTGTGTGTGTGTGTGTGTGTGTGTACGAACGCTGCTCTGCTCTGCTCTGCTCTGCTCTGCTCGCCTCAACTCAATATATACATGATTAACAAGGCTCAGACGCGGCCAGGCGATGAATAAATTGTGTGTGTGAGGCCGCAAAGCTGAATAATAAAACCCTTAACGCCACCACTGCTACCTGCACTCATCCTATTCCCTCGTCTCCTCCCAGTGGTGGTGGTGGTGGTGGTGGTGCACGCTTTTTTCCCAGAGGAGCGAGATCGCCCACCACTAAAGACTGTGCTGTTGGTGGTTAGTTTTTTACGTGAAAAATATGACACAAACGATTTATTTATTTATTTATTCATCTTTTGAGGGTAGTGGTGTTTTGGGTGTTGAATAAGGTAAAATAGTGATGTCAATTTCCACTACTATTTTTACGGTTTGCTATTAATTGATACTACATTGACAATTACTGCTACCATCATTACTACTACTACTACTACTACTACTACTACTACTACTACTACTACTACTACTACTACTACTACTACTGTCCAATTAACTAAACAACTAACATCACCAAGAGAGAGAGAGAGAGAGAGAGAGAGAGAGAGAGAGAGAGAGAGAGAAACAAAAACATCATCACCACAGCAAATGGCCGTGTATGTCAGAGCAGCCGCCGTCACCTTCACCGTCATCCCCGCCGCCACCGCCGCCGCCACACTGCGCTAAGAGGGTAAGTGACGATAATCCAGGGTTACCTCGCCTTCGGGGCCCGTCACACCCCTGCCACTGCCTTGTCGAGCTGAACCACGCACAAAAACTACTGAATAACTCCTCCTCCTCCTCCTCCTCCTCCTCCTCCTCCTACATCCTGTATATCTCACGCCACACAATGCACCTTCTCCTCATCCTCCTCCTTCTTCTTGTACTTGTCTTCCCCTTCCTCCTCCGTCTCCTCCTCCTCCTCCCTCTTTCAATCACTCGCTTCATCTTGTGTTTTGCATTGTATTCTCCTTATCCTTCCTTCCTTCCTTCCTCTCTCCTTCCCTCACTCCCTCCCTCCTTCTTTTCTTGCCCTGCATCCTGTGATCACGACACGACTGCTTTTCTTCTTCCTTTCTCACCCTACTTCCTGCAGCTTATCCCTCTTTACCTTCTTTCTTCCCTCACTCCCTCCTCCTCCACCTCTTCCTCTCATCCTCTCGTCTCATCTCGTTTCCTGCACTTCTCTTTCTTCCTCACCACTTTATTCAGTAGTTCCTCCCTTCATCTCTTCATTCACGTCCTTTTCCCTTATCTTATCCTCCTCTCTTTCTCTCTTTCTCTTTCTCTCAGTCTCTCTCTCTCTCCCAGCCCGTCCCTTCCTTTACCCTCCTCGCCTCGTTTTCTGAAGCCACAATAAAGAGTCCCATAAATAAACGAGCGGGACAAGGCTTGCCATGCAGTAAAATCATGCAAATCACACCTCGGGAAACACTGCAGACTCCTTTATTTTTTTATGGCAGGAACACAAGT
>NC_059269.1:11096128-11101128 GCF_017591435.1 Portunus trituberculatus | reverse complement strand
TGAACTTGGCCCCCTGTGTTCAAGCAGTTCATTGCAAGTAGTTTCAAGTTTCATCGTTACATACTGCAGCTGTCGTTTGCCTAACATATTATTACTGAATGGCTGCCAAGAAATAAACTCTAACATTAGGATTAATCTCGACAGCAATAGAGTCGTGGTGATCATCTCCCGGGGAACAATAGCAGGAGGTTTATGGACTAATAATAGTGCATCTCTACAACAGGAAAAGGACGCTCGCCCTCTTGCCTTACACAGCAAAGATTGTACACAGCGCTCAGAGGACACGGCTGAAATTAGTGTGGGCTGCAGCAGCTTATGTGGACCAGATATGTCAATTACCTACACTGTAATAATGTAGACATACAAATACACAGCGCAAAATACACTCTTTGAAATATCAAATAATAATAATAATAATAATAATATTATTATTATTATTATTATTATTATTATTATTATTATTATTATCGCTACGTTGAAAACAGACAATACATTAGGTATGATAATTTTCTTTCTACTCTATTTGTTTTTGCCTCAAATTTTAAAACCATAATCAAAACAATATCTTACTTTTTTCTGTCCAGAGAAAGAGAGAGAGAGAGAGAGAGAGAGAGAGAGAGAGAGAGAGAGAGAGAGAGAGAGAGAGAGAGAGAAGGAAAGCGAAAGAAGTAACTGCATTACCACGGAAGTTTAAAATTTTTACTATAACACCACCATTACGAACATAATGTAGGAGGTATATCTCTCTCTGCTGCCAGGAGGGTCTGTGCAGCGCCGCCAAAGGTTAGCCAGCCGAGGAGAGGACCAACATATACAGAGCCACAACACACTTAGAGGGAGGGAGTTTTCCGTAACCAGAATTCAATGCATCAGAGGAGTATCCAGGCGTGGGAGCCCTTCTTAACCTCTTCAGTACCGTGACGCATTTTTATATTGATTCTGCTTACTATTTGGTGATTTTACTCGTATACAGCTTCAGAAAGTTGTGTGGGACTTAGAATAGTGAAGACTCTGGTCATCAGTCTTCTGGCCTCCATAGACCCTTCCTAATGTAAATAAAATTGTCTAATCATAACAAAAACTCATGATGAAAATATGTCCTAGTAATGAAGAGAGAGAGAGAGAGAGAGAGAGAGAGAGAGTCAACTATATACTGTATTCGGTGATGACGTCCACAACATTTCCCTTTTATTGGTAACTCTTCACCTGTGACTTTCAAGGCAACCGGTAAAACAAGAAAAAGAAGCAAGTATTTTACATATTTTCAAAGGTTAGTTCCTCTACATAATGCACCTAACCTTACACTGACTCTAATTTGTTTTTTTTTTTCTATAACCACGGAAGCTTGACACGTGCACGAATTGTTAATGTCAACAAAGGAAGGTACGGAGTCGCTGTCATGTGATGTTCTTTGTCATCGCGTCACTGTGCAGTTCTCGGTGAGGATAAAGTCTCGCTTCACTCCTCTCGAGATATTTCAACGTGGATTTCTACAAGACGTAGACAGAATAATGGGCAGGACTGATGTAAAAACGTTTATTCTCAGACTACCGGTCCCCTCAAAAAAAAAAAAAAAAAAAAAAAAAAAAATGAAAAAAAAAAAAAAACAAGAAACCTTCAATGTATCAGTATCATTCCTAATTAATATTATTTATGTCTTCATTTTCAATTTGAAGATAACAGGAAACGTTAATGCCAATGTGATTAAAAGAAAGCTTTCATCTAGATAAATAAAAAGCGCCACCAACAAGACTGCGACTCTTTTTCCTTCTTCAAATTGAACCTGAATAAATAAATTTTGATCAGAGAAACCTTGACCAGGAGAGCGAGATGATGTCTTCTTTGAGATGACTTGTATTTGTTGAGCGAAACATTGGACTCTGCTGCCTTTCACTGAGTCAAACATTGTCACGTGATGAAAATATACTTCGTTTTATATTCTACGTGTGTATATATAAAATCTGCATACAAGGTGAGACGCGGAGAAGACATCACCAAACTGTTGGCCTGCAAAACAAAGCCAGGGAGCAGAGAGCACTGCCTCCACTGCCTTGACGACGCACGCTTCACCAACACATTTTTAAAGACACGTGAGGGAAACGAAAAATATATCCCTTGGTTGTTTTCAGAAGCTTGGCATCGTTATTACAAGATATAAACGTCTGTCAAACAACAAATCTCTCTCTCTCTCTCTCTCTCTCTCTCTCTCTCTCTCTCTCTCTCTCTCTCTCTCTTTCATGAGAAAACACTACTCTTCCCTGTGCATTTGTCTGGGTAACAGTTTCACAGTAGAGTTTTTCCTTCGCTCAGTAATAATGGTCATACTCCTGAGCTATATTTAAGAGAAATGATTTTAGTTTTCGCCAAGACTGCGGGTGTCTAGAGAGTGACATTTACTTTACGGCGCCTGGAGAGAAGCGTGGCAGTTGTAAAGAAAGTTGTTGTCGCACCCATCAGTTACTCCACTCCTCTGGGCTCCCTGTCAGGCTTGGCGGGTCGATACTCCGTGAACTGGATAATCTTGCTACGAGTTTCTTTGTCAGGCAGTTTAGAGGAAGACAGACGGGTACTTATATTGACACACACACAATCACACAGACATATACAGAGAGAGAGAGAGAGAGAGAGAGAGAGAGAGAGAGAGAGAGAGAGAGAGAGAGAGAGAGAGAGAGAGAGACCCTTCACTCCCTCACCACCAAAAAACTATTCTCCATCACAAGCACCTGTAACTATACTAACACACACTCAGTCGCTCACTCACTCACTCGCTCGCTCACTCACTAGCGGGGCTCCCTCATCACAGGACAGGTTATAGATGCGGCCGCCCATTTTAAGAAACACGAAGCGAGCCTGCAATCACCCGCCGGCCTGCTGAGTGGTGCTGCTTCCCGACCGGCAACGCTCCTGATGAATGCTTTCCGCACACCGCTTTTTACTCAGATTCTGCCGCCGCCTCAGTTCCGCCGCCCGCGCCACAGCCAACCTCAAGTGTCAGCCAGACCTTCCCTTCATCTCTCAGACTTCTCTCAGACTTATTACTCTTCCATAGTACGTCAAGCTGGCTTAACGAACAGAAAGCTTCCCTGGTTAGTGTAAGAAAGGAGGAAATAAAGCAGAGTAGGTAAAATACAAGAAGGAGAAGAAAGGAAAGAAGGAGAATAAGAAGAAGAACCGCCGGGGAAAATTGGCTGAGGAGTTAACGGAAGAATTATGGAGAGGTAAAACAGAAAAATGATGCCAAGAAGAAGAGGAGGAAGAAGAAGAAGAAGAAGAAGAAGAAGAAGAAGAAGAAGAAGAAGAAGAAGAAGAAGAAGAAGAAGAAGAAGGAAGAAGAAGAAGAAGGAGGAGAAACAGAAGAAGAAGAAGAAGAAGAAGAAGAAGAAGAAGAAGAAGAAGAAGAAGAAGAAGGAGGAGGAGGAGGAGGAGGAGGAGGAGGAGGAGGAGGAGGAACAGAAGAAGAAGAAGAAGAAGAAGAAGAAGAAGAAGAAGAAGAAGAATAAGAAGAGGAAAAGTGGGAACAGAAGAAGCAAAGGAAACTGCTAGAGAAAACTGACAGAAGACTCAGGAGAAAACGTAAAAAAATGAGAAAGAGAAAGAGTGAGGAAGAAAAAGAGAAAACCAGATTTAGATTCCGCTGAGCAAACCTTGGCGAAAACTTAAAACTTCAACAAAGAAAGATCTTTTTGAAACGCTGAGTAAATATAAAAAAAAAGTATCTTAAAAAAAAAAAACATGAAGTAAATTCCGAGTTTTTACCACGAGAGGAAAGAAAAAGAGGAGTAAAACAATAGAGTAAAAAAAATAGGAAGGTTGGAGAGAACGTGAATAAATTTAGAGCAAATCTTGGGAAGGAGTAAAGAAGTCTTATAAGGACAAAATGCGCGCGGTGTCGAGAAATATAAGAGGAGAAAATATCTTTGCATAACATTATAAAGAAACTAACACATGAGTGCCGTCCTCGCCAGCAGCAGCAGCAGCAGCAGGAGAAGGAGGACGAAAAGAAAAGAGAAAAAAAAGAGAAAGAAAGAAGGAAAGGAAGATAGAAAGAAAAGGAAGAGCAAGCCACCACCACCACCACCACCACCACCACAACATCAACAACAACAAACACGAAAACAGCGACGGAGGAATAAGATTAAAGAATAAGCAGAAGGAGGAGGAGGAGGAGGAGGAGGAGGAGGAGAAAAAATAAGACACAGAACAAGAAAGAAAGAGAAACAAAAGAAAGCAAACCACCATAACAGCAACAACAAGCACGAAGACAGCGATGCAGGAATAAGATTAAAGAATAAGCAGGAGGAGGAGGAGGAGGAGGAGGAGGAGGAGGAGGAGGAGGAGGAGCAGAGGCATCATAAATCCGTCAACAGTGCCTGGGCCTGCCTCTCGCTGGGCCATACATTACCGTGCACTCAGTAGCCCGTCCCGCCCGCCCTAATGGAGGATCGCCCGTCAGAAGCCTCAGTCCCGGCCAACAAACGAGCTTGTTCATGATTGTTACTCGCGTCCTCCATCATCTTCAGCGGAGCGAGCCTCAGCCTTAGGTCATGTCTACCTCACACGTGCATTATTATTATCTCCTTACCTTCTTCCCCACTCCTATCTCCTCCTCCTCCTCGTCCTCCGCCTCCGCCATTACTTTCCTTGCTTTCCCCACCCCACAATTCACGTAGTTGTAACTCTTTTTACAGGTGCTGTCCCGTCTTTGTTAATTAAATGTTGGAGGTGAGCGCGCCAGAGAAATATGGGAAGACACATTGCTCTCAGAAGTCAGAAAGAAAATCAGGCTTCCAAAATAGTTTGAAGAATTTCTGGGGGATGATTAACTGCTCTCCTGAAAGAACTGAGTAATGAGAGGAAAAATAAGACGTCAGAATGTTTCGGGCCGCCAAGGAAAGTGGAAGAGGAACAAAAATACTAAGAAACACTTGCATTAGTGCGGTGGACAAAGAAAATGTAAAAACGAGTAAAAACGAGTAAAAGCTTTGGGTTACGAGTCCCCT